>NC_040035.1:49038931-49339005 GCF_003713205.1 Coffea eugenioides | reverse complement strand
AGATGCAAACCAAAATTATTATTATTTTTTTTTTGGGTGAAGGGAAAGGTCAGCTTATTCTTTCTGACGAATAACCACTGGTCAATAATGATACCCTTAACATGTTGGAAATTCCATGCACGCACGAAAGACTGCTACTTCTTATGCTGCCAGTGGCGGGACATGAAGGTCCTGAATACTTTTGTAATCCGCACGAGAAGCATGCATATAAATATGCATGCACATAAGCATCACAATTCAGAGGTATCTTCACTACTTACAATCCGCCGCACCGCGCTAAACCACCGGGAAGGTAACTTGGGCATCGTTTGGATTGAGGGAATTGGAGGGAAGGGAAAGGATAAGAAGAATAATGATATAGTAAATTTGCTGGATTAATGATTTTGGCCGGAAAAAACACAAGTGAAACGAACTAGATTTAATATAAATAATTTAATTTTTTTTTTAAAAAAATCATTTTTTCTCATCTTTCCAGTCAACTAACACTTGATTTTTTTTTCCCCTTTCTCAATTCAAACAAAATTTCAGCATTTCCTCTCTTTTCCTTCCATGTCCAATCCAACCAAAATCAATAGAAACCGTTTTCCACTATCCTCTTAATTCCTTACCTTCAATCCAAAGAATAACTCAAAGTGCCCGTGTTTTGATGGCAATTAAATCTTGTAATTCCCATTTCACTTTAATTCGAATCATCGCTCTCTCTCTCTCTCTCTCCCGTCCCTTTTTGTTCAGTTTTCTGACGAACGCTCAGAAAAGGGCCTCAATGCATGGTCGGAGTAGATGAAGTTTTGGACCACCCATGCAAAAGTATTCCAAGACCACCACCGCATTCAATACGGGCACGCTTCTCCCGTTGTAATCCCTTAACTCTAGAAGTCAGAACTGGTAACTATTCAACGAATCATACCATGATCTTCATAACGCTGTAACCATTTCACACAGCCCACCCCACCCCTCCTCTTTCCTCTTGTTACCTCCCCCGGGGAAAGGAGTAGAGAAGAAGGCAAAATCTGGTTTATTAGAACCAACGAAAACTCCAGCAGCAAATGCACCAATAAAAGTTGCAAGTTTTGGGAGAAAAGGGTGGGGAACTCAGTCAATTGCTCAATTCTTTTCTGCAGCCAGAACTGCAAGATGATTTATCCACTGACCACTAGCATTCAAAAGATGTGGGAGATTAGAATATGTTTTAGCGACAATATTTATACCTTTATCCACCGGTGGGACACCCGTGCAAGCGGAGTTTGTTGCCTGCAGACAACTCAAGAAACCAATGCAAGCATTTGCTAATGTTCAAATAATTGAAACAGGGATGTACCTAGGTTAAGCATAAGCATAATTAGGCAATCACCAAAGAAAATCTTATAAACAAAAGGACTTTAAATTGGAGGCGCAGAAAGCTGCGGATTGGACATTTTTAACTAGTAGCAGCACAAAGGGAAGCAGCCTACTAAACAAAGCCATGTGCACTGATTATTGAGCAATATAAAAGAGAGAATCTTATACCAAAAGCTCCCTGTTGTAATCATTCACAAAGACTGTACTAATAAATCCATAAACCTCAAGATCAAAACCTTGGTGACGTCACAGAATGTACAATAACGCTAGTTTTGAGAAAAACCCACAAGCTGCCTTCAGCAGTATAGTAGCAGCACGGAAGAGAGAAAGGATTGTAGTAGAATTTACAGGCTTTGTGCAGGGTAAGGCTGGAGTGGCTGCATCATGCTGTGTGGGTAAGATTGACAGCCCTATTTAGTCTCTCAAGAATGCCACTGGCCTTTCTCTTGGCTCTTGAAGTACCATTTTGAACAAGCTGAGAGATTGTACCATAAGTTCTATCTTCTTCTCTCATCTCCTTCCACTTTGTCCGATCGCTGAAACAAATAGTGTAAAGAATAGCGATGCAGTTCTCCTTGTTGCGAGCACATGCTGTCCCTCTCATTATACTAAATAAGCATGGAACAGCTTCAAACTCTACCATTTCCTCCACAGCCTTCTGATTGTTTGAGAGCATGGCAAGGATGGCCAATAACTCATCCACCAGCACTCTATTTGTGATCTTTTTCAGGATCACCTTCACAGCGCCATCTCTAACAGCTCTTGCCTTATTCTCATGAAGGATACACAAATTAAAGATTGCTGATGCCACATCTTTCATTGCTATGTTGTGACCTTCATCTAGAAGATCAATCAGGGGTTTCAATGCGCCAGATTTTCCTATTAGTGCTTTATTGGAGTCGAGGGCTGACAATGTGAACAGAGCAGCTGCAGCATTACTCCTTGTTTCTATAGTTCCCGATCGTAAGGCATCCATAAGAAGAGGAATAACCATTGGGGTTTCTGCCACAAGCTTCTTATTGTTGTCATGAATGGAAAGATTCAAAAGGGTTGTGATTATGTCTTCTTGCATGTCAGGGTCAATATCACTTGGAGACTTGCTTTTAGATATGGGAGATAGCAATTGAGGTATCGCGTCAACAGATTCACCAAATAGGGCTCGGAATGAAGGCATCCTTTTGGTCAACAGCCGCAGATCCCTAGCTGATTCCTTTTGATCAGATAATGAAGAAGACATCTTTGAAAGCAAAGAAATGAAACGGTCCCTATCAGCTTCTGTTGGCCCATCATCCTCAGAATACTGTGTGGGGTCTGGCAATTGGATCCCATTGTTCTTGCACCATTGTGATATCATTTCTCTAATCAAGTGATTAGGCGTAAGAATAGTATGCGAAAGTACTTGTTGAGTCCGGGGACACGTCCTATTTCCATCTTTTAACCATTTCTGAATGAAGGGTCTATCATAAGTCTGCAAGATTAGTGGCGAAAGTTTGAGCAAAATATCACGGGGAAGGCAAACAAAATATCAACCAAAAGGAAAAAACATTCACCAAATTTAACCCTACTCAAATGAAAAAGATAAAAAATAAACTGCAATACGCCTTTGCTTTCCACAAATGTGTCGTCTGGATAGTACTCTACTTCACAAGCAGTAGAGGCTTTCGGTCTCATCAATTCCAGAATTGATCTCTGTCTGAAGCCACAATTCTAAACTAGTTTAAGAAAGTCCTGCGAAACCATTTGTGAAGACAACAAAAAATAACCCAAGCTCCGCGTTCTCCCTCACAATTCACTAGTATACCAGTCAACTAAAACCTATATTACGCCACCAAAGGCCATTTGGCGTTCTATAGTCCAAATCAAGCACATAAGAGCTTTTATCAGCCCATGGGAAAATTGCTACTTCCATAATCCATTCAAATGATGAGCAATTCATCAAATTTATTCAGCCATGTAACACACAACCCATATACTAAATTTAGACAAATGCAAGAAAAATAAACACTAAACCAGCACAACCAAACAAAAGAACACGAAAGAAACAAAGTTGCCCTTTTCTTCTCGTCTGCCTTTGTACTTTTGGGCGGTGTCAGAAGACACTTGCCACTTCAAATTCCAGTATCAAGTTTAAATCTCTTCAATCTTTAGAACCCCACAATGTCACTACAGTCGTCCCAATTCGCCAAAACCCACATGGAATTATCCCCAAACAGGAAAAAAAAAAACTAAAAATTCCAAGGAGACCTCGCAAGGGAAAGAAAGGAGGATAATTGGTGGGTACCTGACCGGTGGCGACAATAACAGGATCCCTCATGAGTTCTTCCGAAAGCGGGCAGCGAAACTCGTCGGGGACAGTTAGAGAGGAGGAATCGTGAATCTTGGAAGACAAGGATCGCTTCTTAATCTTCAACTCCTTGAGAGCACAAAGCAACCGGTGGGCCTTATCCAGGGCGTCCAAATTAACATCATCACCCTCATCAATTGCTTTGACAATCTTCTGCAATTCCCTCTTCAATTCCATCACCTTTGCCGCCGCCGCCACCACCGGATCACCATCTCCATCCTCCAGCACCCCACTTTTCGCCATTTCTTGTCCCTTCAAGAAATTGGCAAGAGCCCCTCTTCCTTGATCTCTCAAGATTTTAGCAGAAAAAAGGAGGAAAAACAGGATCGGAATAAATGTGGATGATTATTATGAGTAGTAATATTCATGGGAAATTTTTTCCTTCATTGCCAGTAAAGGCTAAGCAGAACACGGTGGAGTTATTGCTCTGTTTCATATGTCTGAGGGCTTTTGAGAAGAAGAAGAATAATAAAGAAACTAACTATATATTTTTATACCTGATTACCTAAGGCACTTCTACCACTAATTGGGTTTCCCTTTTTGTTATCCTTAACTTGGCTGGGGAGGTAGAGTTGGAGAGTTAGAGGGCACTGGGCAGCGTGGCGGGCTGGGTACAGGTTAGTGTAGAGAAGAAGAATGAGAGACTGATGGGAATGAGACAGGAGGAGGGGAGGGGGTGTGTAAGCGTTTCGTTCAGGAGAGAGTGCAAGTGTAGTACAGTAGTGGTAGTGTGTGAGTGTGTGAAGTTGGGGTGGGACCCGGGAGGTCTGATGCGGAGAGGGAGAGTGGTCCATGGTGTAGCGTAGGCAATCAGGGAATCCGTGGCCATAGCAGCTGGCATCTACGCGGAAGGACTCGTCACTCCTCATGCAAGGGCAAACCCCTCTTGCCCTTTTTTATTTTTTACCACTTCTTCTTCATCTCCTCATGACAAAGATGTAACTCCTACTTGTTTAGCATTTTCTGTGATTTTTGCTATGGATACTACTCGCATCACACTCCTCCTGCTACTACTATATTTAATATAACGGGCAGGCGTAAATGCGTCATTAAGTCAATTTGACAGCCGACTTCTAATTCATTTATTCTTTTCGAACCAATTTTGATTGGTTTCTTCAAAACATATTCTGCTAGCATGGCATGGTATGATGTAATTTGGGTCGGTGGTAACTTTGCTTGTACCAAAAGCTATTCAATTTAAACTAGACATTTCAACGTTCACGACCTCAAATAATGGACGTACAAATGATTTATTCAATTTCTCAAACCAATTTGATGTTCATAGAGATGCAGAATAATAAGTTTGTACTAAAACCTCATAGGTTGACCTTGCCAAAAATGCACCATGCAACTACAATTGCACTAAAAATTCAACACTTCTCCTTTTCTTTTTTTATTTTTGGACTCGCAGTAGATTTTGAATCTTACAAGGGGAAAGTATGAAAGTTGAACTATAAATCTCATATCACCTTGTTTATATCCCTAGCAATCCCTGTAACGATTTGATGTATGTGAGGTAACGAGATGATTGAAAAATGTATTCATGAAAAATGTAAATTTTTTTTTTTTTGCAGAAAATCACAATCCAATTTAAAAGAAAAGCTAACACATTTGACGTGTATTAACAAAATTAGGCAGTTTTAATAACAACAGACACTCATCATCTCCAACAATTAGAGGTTCTAATTTCATTCTCCCTCTCTCTTTCGGCCTCTTAAATCCCATCCTTCCTCCTTTTTTTTTAAAAAAAAAAAGAAAAATTTTTTTTTTTCCTCTCGTCGACCTCGTACTTGATGCCATGCTGCACTGAACCACTGATTTTATAAAGCCAATAGGGATGTTTGTTTTCGCGTTTTTAAAAGCGTAAATATTTGCAGAAGTTGATCCCAAGCGTTTCTTAACTTTTTCAGTGACAAAAATTCACGTTTTCCACCTCATACGTCGAGTTATGATTGGTTGGATATTGCACTGTTAACTAGTTTGTTAATCACCAGAATGGAAATGGTTAATCACTGTACTCTGCGGCTATGAAAAGCACCGTTAGTATGATACATTGCTCTTAAATATGAAATCAAATCAAGTGATTAAGAAAAAAAGATAATACTAGTTACGAAGAAGCATCCTAATCCTATGATGAAAAAACGTTGCATGGTTTCTTCATACTCCCTACCACTAGTACTATAAAAAATAAAAAATAAAACAAGGCACGTGGTATTCAAAGGGGTGGGAGGACACGTCATGTTGAATGCTGTGCTTCGAGATTATAATAATGTTATGTGTTATGTATATATATATATATATTATGTGTTATATATATATGCATGAGTTTTCTTTTTCATTTCAAAAGTTTGATCTTAATTGTCATCGATATCATGATATGTTGAAAATCCTTGCCTGCGATAGACTTTGATTAGTTATTAACTAGGGGCCAATTATATAAATAAATAATCAATTAATTATTTTGCTTCTAAATTTTGAAAACCCTACTCTCAAAACACTTAATATAGTAGTCATTCCTGTAGTAGTGATGCTATGGAAAAAATAAAATTCATACTAGTAATCATCTGGTTAGATGAAGAATGGGTAAACCCCAATCTTAGATGCTAATGCATCAATGAACATTATAGGATCGTTGTACCTTTTACTTGGACCCTTGTCTAATTACTGTAAAGTTCTTACCATGAAAAATAAAGTTACTGTTTTGACCAAAAACAAAAGTCAAGTCTAGCTGACTTTGCAGGTGGACATTTTACTATATATATATTCATTTACTAGCTAGCGTAACATAATTTTATGGACAAAGATTTTCCAAGTTCTGACCTCTGAGAAGGCCAAGTAGGGATTTCCATTTCGTTTTGTTGACCGTAGCTGGTTACTAATAATTGGTTGCACGATCTCGAAGCAATTGTTTTCTCGTAAAGCAGCACTATCTTGCTGCCGCTGGTTTATTCTTGTGTTAGTTGCTCTTCTACAGTGGTTTGTTTGGATTGTGTTTTATTTCCCCAATTTTATCTGCTTACATCATCATTACAATTTTCAATACATCTTTTTATCTTCTCAATTACCTTTTTATCTCACACACATCACATCACAAAAAGTGCTACAGTAAAAATATTCCAAATAAAACACAATCCAAACAAACCTGTGCACGGTGAAAGTTGAAACATGCATTGATTGTTTTATGAGCATTATTATTTTGATGGAACAATTCCCAACGACACAAAAAAATTTTTTTGGCCCGTACCCAATTCGAACATGGGAATTCCAGTATGTGTGTTTCTAATCCTGATTACTTTCACTTCTAAAAAAAAAAATAAAAAATCGTGATTACTACCATAATTCACATTTGACATATATATCAGTAGGCATTTAAAGTTTGGCATGTTAATTTTGATTTGTGTTAGCGAAGAAGCAGTTAAAGATTTGGCCATTAAGGTCGTCAAAGTTAACAAAAGACCCTTTGTCCCTTGGGGAAGAGCTGTATCGCAGTTTTTTACGTTGAAATTTACACGCCTAATCGATCTTAGGGGTCTAGACGACAGGTGGGCTTTACCAAAAAAATTTACTCACAAGTCACAAGAACATTTGTGATTTGACTACACCATAATCGTAACGCGTCGTTTTTGACAAAAAAAAAAAATAATAATAATCGTAACGCGTCGTGATCAAATTTAAGTAGGCACTTTGTTCGTACATTGGAATTGAATTTGAATATGGGAACATTCATCAAAAGTTTAGAATAGAGTCAGTAATTCTAACACATTTGTTTTGTTCAGTACAAGAAATGTATATCATTACTATAATTGATATTTGATTCGTTAGCTCTTTCGAAATGAGATATAAGAAATTTTTACTAATTAAATATATTAGTGAATTTAGTATCACTAATTAATAATTTCTATTAGTAAACATATATAATTATTAGTGTAATTGATAATATTAATTATATTACATATACTAATATACATTATATAATACATATAACTAATAATACCATTATTATAAGTTTGTAACCAATTAAATTAAATATTATATATAATTAAATATAATTATACTAATAATATAAATATATATAATTATAATTATATAATATATATAAATATTGATTATTCTAATATATTATATAATTATAATGTATATAATAAATTAAATATATATTATAATTATAATATATTAGTATATACACATAAAATATAATTATTATATTTATTATATTTATAATAATAAAATTAATTATAATTATATAGTATATATAATTATATAATATATTATTATATAGACATATATATTATAATTATATACACATATAATATATATTAGTATAATTATAGTATACATTAGTATAATATTAATATATTTATAATAATAATTATATATGTGTATATAATAATATATTATATATTATATTGATAATATATCTGTGTGTATAATAAATATAAATATAATTATATTTATTATTATAATTATATATTATATATATAATTATATATATGTATATAATTATATATTAATTTTTTTAACGAGTGACAGGGCGGGCCCCGTTTCTAATGGGGGAAAAAATTCCCCCCACCCCAATGTTTGCCCCATTAGTCCTCGCGAAACGGGTGCCCCAATTGCCATCCCTAGTTTTTGATAAATTAGATATGAATCAGACTTGTATTTTTGTCCAAAACCCTCTAGGTTATTAGGGAACTGAGGAATTTCAAATTTTTAGATATAATTTCAAAATCTCAATTTCGATAGTAATAGGCCAAATAACAATTATGAAATTTATTTCAATTCTCCGTTCCAAAACCATCTTACCTAAAGCCACCTAAGTCATGCCCAGAATATACCATAATCCACCAAATCAAGTACAATAGAAGGGGGAATCAGTTAGTTAATCATTAACATGCGTTGAGGACGTGATAAACCATGATATAAATTTCATTATTATGTGAATTGAGTTCTGGATGCTTGATTTGAGCTTTTTAAAGATCGGTGAAGGCTTTAAGCTGACTAACTGTCAGTCAGTATAAAGTGCGTTAGGTACTTTGGTGGATGCTACGTACACAAAACAAGAATCCAAACACTCATGGGTCCATTCGATTCCGTAGCATTTAAAAGTCAGTCAATAAAATCTTCAGATGGAAAAATTCAATTTTCTTTTGAGAAGTTGGAATATTGTTCAAAAATAGTTTGTAATCTATAAAAACAAAGGGAAAAGAAGAAAAAAGCCCCAATCCTTACAATGAAGCGAGAGAAAGAGGATGGTTAAATAATGGAAATAAAAGATTTTACGATCACTTGACCGATAAAAATATTTCTGTCGTCTAACTATAGGCCTAGACGACTTAGTACGACTCATAGTAGTATTTACGAGAAAAATAAAACTAAAAAGGAGAAAAGAAACAAATTAGTAGCAAGCACCAAGAAAAAAGGGGTTTGCATGGGACTACAAATGCAACATATATATAGCAACGGCCATGCTTCAGACATTTGGCAAAAGCCAGAAGAGCGGTTCTTCAGATGGAATAATTGGAGATTTAAATTCATGAACGATGGGATGATGATATACATCGATGGATGGAGTCATGGTCGTGGATGGCGGAGGGAGGATACATCCCGTTCAGTCCTTGGAGATATGAGGTGGCTATGGGGTCCTCTGCATCTGCTCCGTCGGCCACCTGCCGCTACTTTTGCTGCCAACTGGGATCAGATCACCGTCCGTACGCATATCTACACCACGGACGTGTCATTCGCTCAGTCCTTGATAGCATCATCTCCAAAATGCCTCCTCCCACGCTAGGGATGTTTCACGAATCGAGCCGATCGCGAGCGGCTCGAATACGAGCTCAACTCGAACTCGTTAATATCGATTGACGAACTCAAGTCGAGCTTGAACTAATTAAATCGATCTCGAGCTCGAGTTCGAGTTCGAGCTTTACAAAATTAACTCGAGCTCGGCTCGATTAGCCAAAACTCGATTCGAGCTCGGCTCGACTCGTTTGCACCCTTACCCCACACACACCACCACAAACAACAACTCCTCATTCGTCTTTTTCCTCGTGTACAAAATGAACCAGATAAGGGCTGGATTATGTTATAATCTGGTGCACCCACAATAATACTAACTGCACATTGCACACCCCAGATTTCTCTTCATCCCCATAATAATACTAAATAAATATGGTGCCATGTGACGTGGAAAATCAACCTTACACTGTAGTTTGCTGCGCCTGAATCATACAAGTAAAGACACGAATTTTGTAAGCATAAGGAAGCCCGTCGGTTGAGGGCATCTGGCGAAATCTGGAACTTCGGAGTCCTGACAGAACAACAGGCAAAATGGGCATTAGCCCAAATATTCTGACATGGAAACTTCGAAAACTGAATTGGGTTTTCTGTCAATACATGAAGGCCCGATAAGTTTTGCCGTGAATGCCAACAAGCCCAATCTTTCTTGCATCAAACGTGTGTGTGTGTGTGTTTCCATTAGATACTCTCAAGGATGGCAACTGGGGGGAGGCAATTCCCCTCCGCTTTAAACTGGGGTGGGGGGGGGGGGACGGGGGATCGCTAGGGGTGTCAATGAAACGGATTTGAATCTGGATTCGATTCGGATCCAATAAATTTTTTCGAGTTTGGATTGAAAAATAATTTTAATATCCAAATCTGGATCCGAATTCTTGCACTCTGCTCAATTGAGCAATTTCCCTTCATTGTTCTCCTCCAATAAGAGAAGTAAGACATAGCTAGCATACACTTCAAATATTTAATCACTACACACATTCAGTTTCACTCTTGAAGTGTCGGAATTAATCTAACCGTCAAAAAAAAAAAGAAAAAGAAAAAAAGCAGCACACTGAAGTTTGAAATAACTATAGAAACAAAAAATCTGCCATTCACCCGTCCAAGTTTACAAGACATGTTAGTAATAAAATAACCCGAAGGTACCGAGTCAGAAACAAGCCGCAGGCCTTTGTTAGTATGCAACTCAGTTGTGCAAGAAAAGACAAATTATTTCCCGAGTACGATTCCTTACGCCACATCACACACGAGTCACAGCAGTATTAATCTAACACCACAAACGCTAGGATAAGTAATTTCCTAAACTAATAAAGCCGTAGTAAAAAAAAAGAATTGGTTTAGAATCCTACAATTTCCCTGAGGGAAGACAACACATATTCAACCATGGCATAAATAATTTAGCCGATTGGGCATTCTATGCCCAACAAGAACACACAAACGAGAGCAAAGACTAGCAGCAAAAAGGCTGAGGCAAAATAAATTCTGAATGCTTAGCTGCAAAAGAAAATTTCATGAATGATAGATAGTAAACCAGAAAGAAATTATGATCGTTCAACATACTTCTCAAAGAAGTAGTGGATAATACTAGTCCAAGTTATTATGCTAACAAGGGTTGGAATTTTTTGACACCCTCTCGAGCACGGGGAACTGTTTGCGGTCCTCAACATCAGGAGTTTTGACAGGAGGATTCCTATGGGAATTCCCACTCTCAGGAGCTTTACTAGGAACTTCAGGGGAATGACCAGCCTTAAGAGCTTCATCCTTCGTGGTGGTGGTTGCAGGCCTCGTATATCTCCTATATGCAAGAGGCACACGTGCGTCTTTATCAAATATTGCATGGCGACCACTCACCCATCCTACCTTCTCATTCGTCGTTCCAAGGCCATCGTCTTTCTTGAGCTTCTCTGTCTCAGAATTCTAAATAATGCAGAAAGAATATCATATTGCAAGTTTTACATGGTTGTTGAAACTGAGAGAAAAAACAAAGCGAGGAGAATGAAAACATAAATGGAGACTTTTTTTTGAATCCCGACCTGCTTAGCAGAAGCAGCGTCATCTTTCTTCTTGCCAACAAGCTGCATCGAGTCGAGTTCCTCGTCCAGTGTCACTTTCCTTTCCTCTTTCTTGAAAGCTTCCAAGGCCTTCCTCTTCTCAAGAAGCTGCTTGTCATATTGTTGCAAAGTCATCGTCTGCGTACCAACATTAAGAAAAGAGTATGTGAATATCCCATCTACATCGAACTAACTAACTTTTACAGCGCATACCAAAAAAAATGCAGCAGAAGTATTACATTATCTTGTCGTTTCTGCTCACTGAAGCCCTTTCCACCATTAGGAATTTGTTCTGGCTCTCGCCCTTTAGATACCCCCACAATTAGGTTCCTGTTATGAGAAAGGCAAGAATACAATGTCAAAAGTCAGGAACCAGTCCAGTTGCTGATTTAGTTGTCCATCCTACTTTGAAGGGGCGAAAAGAACCTATAAAAGATACAGACTAGCTAATATGCATGTTTCTGTTTGTAGATCAAGGATCCATCAATTAAAATTGTAATTCAAACGAACGAACTATTACTCGAGGCGAATAAAGAAAGAGACAAGCAGCGCGATTAAGTTGATAGATATTTCATCAAAAGATGCTTACCCCTTCCTAGGTTCTTCGTTACCGCCAACAGCCTCCTTTCCCTCATAAGTCTTCACTTCGCCATCTCCACGCCTGACAAATTTGTTGTAATCGTTGTTCCAGCTTCCCCAGTTGGCTCCTCGATAACCTCTTTTGTCAACATTGTTCTGCTCGTGAACATCATCATTCTTTCGATAACCATTATCTCCCATATTCTGCCGCTGGCCACCATCATAGCGCCTGTTATCGTTGCTGTGATGATAATTATTATTCTGAATGCCTTTTTCCTGGGCATTATTGTTCCTTACAGAGCCGCGTTCTCTGCCTCCTCTTCCAGTTTGCTTTCCTTTCCTTCTTTCAGATTTCACGACTGCAGAAAATAATTACAATTCTTAAAACAGATTCCAAGATTGCACAACATCCATGTCCAAATTAGAAGTACAATTTTGGAAAAACGGATTTTGCAAAATAATCAAAACCTTCTGACAGTTGATATATTGCCCCCCTAATTGGGCCAACGGTTTTAACAAAATAAATTTTACCAAAAAATAAAAATCAAGACTAGGACTTTAAATACAAGAGCACAGAAAGGTATTTGAGAACACATATTAGCATACAATTCGCACAACCCAAAAGAAAAAGGTTAGAAAACAAACGAAATTTTCCCATAATGAAAAAAAGAAAGATATTTGCGGATACAAATTAGCACACAATTTGCACAGTTTAAAAGAAATCTTTTTTTTTCCACGCAGAAAAGAAAAGAAACACATCTTTCTTTATCACTTTCAACCCTTGCCACTTTCAACATATAGTTCATCGTCATGCCGAAACACATTCTTTAAATGAAAAATTACCTTTTCTTGCCTTCCCAAAATTTCCCAACATGCAATTTTGCGTCGCATAAATTTTACCAAGACCCATATTAACATGTAAAGGTAAGATAAAAACACACACACAGCGGATAGCCCGCACTTATCAACCAACAAAACCAAATTGCTTTGTTTACACGGATTTTGCACGTCATAGAATCCACATATCACACCAATAACCTAATTAAACGAGCAAACCGGAAAGAAAGTCAAACAGAAAAGTTTGGAAGATTTTTGCTGCTACCATTTCTTGATTTCAAGACATGCAATTGCTAACTATGCCACTCTATAACTAATTCATGCAAAAAAAACTCAAGCCAAACAACTGCTACCATTATTATGGCCGAGGGGCTTTCTGGATTCCGGGGCACTAGGGGGAGAGAGAAGCTGTGAACAGTCACCGTCGTCTTCGTCGTTCAAGAGGGCAAAAAGGTTGCCCTTAAACGCCATCGTGTTGAACCAACACCAAAAATAGCCAAGGCGCAGACAAGAGTTGTAGACAAGGGTTTCTAGGTTTTTGTCACTGACTAAACCCCTCAAAACCTAGAAATGTACTACAATTCTCCTCTCTCTGTCTTTCTTTCCCCTGCTGCCTGCGTTGTTTCGAGTGCTTTTCTTTTGCTTGTGAAGGAAGGGAGAGGAAGGAAGACCCTAGCATTATATATAGTTTTGTGAAGGCAGTTAAGAGTGTTAAGTAGTAACCCTAGTATTGAACAGAATAGGGACTTAAAGTTCGAAGATACCAAATCTAAAAAGGAAAGAAAACAAGTATAGGAATTTCCTTTTACAAGTAATTAATTCGTCCAAACTACTATAAATTATAATACAGTCCAATATGTATGGTACTATCCTACGTGTATTCTTTTTACGTTTCATGAAAACTATAGACTTGAATCAAAAATTTCACACAGTACCTCTTTTGATAAGAAAAACATGAAAAGGAAAATAGTTGCACTTGTTTCAACTTATATTGAATGCATATAAAAGGAATCGTTCTTGATAACAATATTAAAAAAAAAAAAAAGAAGTTACTACCATTGTTGAATTTGCTAAGTTTTTGAGTAGCAGTAGTTTATAAGGAAACAGAACTTCTTCTTAATTTTCATCGAATAGGAAATGCACAGAGTAAATCAAGAAAAGGATTCGAAATTCTATAGCAATAATATATGTATTAGGGGATTCTTTTTTACGCATTAAAATTTATTACCTTAGATACAAGAATGCGTTGGTTATGGCATTCTTCTTTTTTTTTTTTTTTCGAACACCATAGAATTTTTTCTAAACCTACTCCTACTTCCTAGTTTGTGCTGCACAACTATCGAAATTTGCATGGTACTATTTCTCTGTTAGCGCGGAACTAAGGAAATTGCATAAAAAGGATCCATCCACCGGTGAAAAAGGATCTTCTGCAGGGAAGAATAAATGAAAGGGAGGGAAATCTTAAATGGGCTTTTGTATCGGGGCCGTGTCGGGCCCTGGTATAGAATTAAAAGCTAGTTCATGTGGTCTTAACAGATGGATGGTGGTATTGGACCAACCATGACGCGGAGGATGCACCTTCAAGTCTTCAACAACGCAGATTGAGCCCAACGGCAAGTCCGTTCTCAAGTAAGCATACAATCACCAAAATGTACTCACAGTTTTTGTGCTCATAAATAAATAAAGCTGGTAATCGTATTAGTATTTTACAGTGACCCGCAACTAAGAAAAGGCAAACCATGAAAAAGCAGACCAGACCCCATCATGCGAACATTTTGTATTATTTATTTATTTTGAAGAGACAGCATTTTGGCAAGGACAAGGCTTTCTCTTTTTCTTTTTCCTTAACCGTTAAGGTTTAATATTGGCCTCATGGGATCTTGACTATGCAATAGTAATCTGCTAAACAGCAGCATGTTGTAGTAGGTACCCGACACCGCATAGACCAACAAAACAGCTTCCAATTTCTTTTATGATCAGAAGATTACTTGACACAGACAGCGTAACAAAAACTGCAACTCTTCTTTTCCACTGCGTTAGGACATCAAAAGACGGCAATTAATACTCACTCACTTAGGAGTAAATAAAGGAGTGATATTAAGCCATTACTTGGAATCTAAAGTACAGGTTGATATTAAGCGACTCCATTTGTCTATCTGGAATTATTGGTCAAGACTCAAGAGGAGTTGATTTTTTTTCTGGGATTTCCAGGGTTGGTTGGAAGCTGGGACTGCGGAGCACGTCTTGGACAGGACAAAATCTCATTAGCATAATGGCAATCAACTAGCTAGTGAAGCCCGCCCAAAAGATGCTGGCAATCAACTAGTAGTATCTTCGCCAGTGGACAGAGAGCTATGAAGCAATAATAATATGTGTTGAAGGAGACGACTGCCGTCTTCATAATTGTCTTGATAGATAGCATCAGACAGTGACAGATCCTCCAAAATTGAGGGTATATACCAGAGCTTCCCGGTCAGCTATGGAACAAAAGTTTTACTCAGCGGTGGTTGGATCTTGACCACAATTTTTATGCTAACTACTCCACCAAAGCAATCAACCTGCTGCTTTATTCTACCAATCAAACAACAAATCAAGAAAGATCGATCGTCTTCCACGTGGTGTGAAGAGTTGGAGTTACTAGGTACTACTAATAAATACTAGTTCTCTGTTTTCATCTCCAAATTGTTTGTTACTGACTGACCATCTTTCATCTCCTTGCGTTAGTTGGATCCAAGACGCCTACTATTTGTTTGGTCGGACTTTATGGCTTAGGACACCTCACCGCCATTAGTTTATCTTCCCCCAAAGTTTAAAAAGTAGTGCTAATACCAACAGAATCTTCAGGTAACCGCAGAGTGAAACAACTAGCTCAGAGTACGATGTCTGCATCTTGCTCTTTCCTTTTCTTCTTTGTTGTGCCAGAGTGAATTGATGACGGGGTGATGCAATTACAATTGGTGCATTTCAGCAAATCAGCACAATCGCTTTATTCCCTTGTTTTTCTTTTCTTTTCTTTTATCATGGCATTATCCGAAGAGGAGAGAAAAGGGAGATGATGATGATAGCTAGGTTCAGGGTTGGCAAAATCGTTGATGCATATTTAATATGATGAGGAAGAGTGGACGGAATGATTATTTATTGGAGATGGAAGAATGCCGGGTCAGCCATGCATTCTTTGATTGATCTTCTTTGAGCTGAAATGTGCTGACTCTCCAGTCTCTAGTCCAAGAAAGCTACCCAGCAGCAGAGCTGCTGCAGCTTACCATAAATGCTTTGGCTTAAATTAAATGGTGTCTGTTCAACTTGAAATATACAAGACAAAAAGGACATCATTGTATGGTGTATACCTTCATTTATGATTATCATTCATCCCCAGACCGCTGAACCATTCTTCTTATGTCTCAGTCTGACACACACCTAACGACAAGCATAGGCTTGCTTACAAAAATTATTATTCATTTCCCATTTTCCTTTTCTGTATAATGTAGTACAAAACAACTGCACAACCTAGCTACCACCCTACCATCCCCCAACGGCTTTCGGCGCTTGCCCCGTTTAGCAAGGTTTTAAGTATTTTCTTTCTTTCTGAAAAACAAAAAAAAAATACCTGCAATGACCAGAGAGTTTTCGACTGTAACTGCCTGCTGATCAGATCATATGGCCTTTTTTCTTTAAAAATAAAAATAAAAATAAAAATATTGTTAAATTGGAGCAATAAGGTGAATGGAAACAAATTTATGTGGGTGTATGATCCAGGCTCCTCCCAAAGTGCAGTGATGAGACCGCCTACGATGTTGAATTGTAGATGGAAAAGAAAAGATTGGTTTCTCTGCCAAACAAATGGCGCCGGCTGATTTTTGAGGCATAGGCTGCATAAAGGTGATCGTACCTCTTTCTTCTCAGCCATCTACTGGGCTTCATTGATCGCAAAACAACGCCATTTCCACTAATCTGTGGAATAGTAGTAGTTTTTCTAAAAGAGAGATCCTCTGTGGTTTATCTAATCACGTAGGTCCTTAGACGATGAAGATCCACTACTATTTATTTATAAATTATACTAGTATATCATTCAATCCCTGGGCTCAAGCTATATAGTAAGTAGTATACACTGCTGCTAATCATCAAAGTTCTAAATCTGCAGATTGTTCGAACAAATCCCGAACTATTTGTCAAAGGCTCCATTTAGCTTGACTTAACCCCATCTGAGTTGCCGTGATCTCTGCTTATGTCAACTTTCACTTCGTTTAGTTTTTTCTGTCAGTTCTTAGACTTTTACACCGACATTTTCTTGCCATTTATCTTCCTAGTTGCTACTGACATCCAACCCAAAAAAAAAAAAAAAAAAATTTTCAACAAATGCCGGTTCTTCCTCCCCAAAATCTTAAAATTGACTGACTACCAAAACTTTGTCATTAGAGAAATATCCTCTCCAAAAGTCCATAAATAATTAACCGCCGAAGCGGTTGCTTTCCTTGGTGTCCAAAGGGTGGGAAACATTTGTGGAAAATTGTGGAATTTAAAATGTTAATTTCGCTACCTCAGAAACAGAGCTGCGTAATTACTGGAAATTTCTTTCTAACGGATGTATGAATCCCCCACCAAAACCGGTTCAACCGGAGAAAATGGAAGTTAATGCAATGATTGACCTGCCCGAAACACGTTAACGATTTTTAGCTCCCTTCAAGAAGATAAAAATTTTTTCTTTTTAAAAAAACAGAGAGAAACAAAAATGAAAAGATCAATCCGTAGACGTTAATAGCACTAATTAAAAGCATTTCCTGTGATAAAGAATGCAAAACGTCAGTAGAAAGCTATTTTACTAATTAGACTTCTTAACACTCTAGTGAATAAGCTTTGACTTTAAACCAAACAGACAACTTCTGTTGACTCTAATCATTGTGGTATAAAAAATTCAACCCTTTTTTATTTTACCGGACAGCTGAGGATAGAAAACGAGGAATGGACTCGGTGTAATTAAGCACCAAATTGTGTGTGGTGCTAAGCCCGAGAGCTTCAGCCTTTCATCCTTCAACAGGGTGACAACCCCCAAAAAAAAATGGAAAAAGAAAGAAAAATCAAACTTTGGGCAAAGGAGGTTCTTAGGCTCTTTTTTCGCCGTCAAGTTTAAGATTCAAATCTTGTTCTTGGCTCTTAGACGTGCAACGATGTGAGAAGGAAGATTTCTTTTTTTGTTTTTTTAAAAAAAAAACCAAACGCCATGGAAGAGGTAAACTAAATACTATGATATACCCTTCTATCCATCACTTTACACGAGATCGAAATGCAACTATCCAAGCACTAATACTGAATCTTGGGTTACCACTTAAAAAGATAATAATAACAACATACTTTTGTTTTGCGCCTAATAATAACAACTCACTTGATCGAGTGGAGTAGAAATGTCGAATGGACGGCGGTAAATTGCAAAAGCACTTTTTGTGGTAAAGTTTCGGCAAAACCTATAAAGTTGAATGGTTACAGCAGCGGCCCGGAACGAAGTTGCGAAATATATATATATAATATAGTAGAAAGCATGAAATGTGATGTGAACAATGGAGGGTTGTACTTAAAACATTATATTGATGGTGGTAATTTCCAGACAGCAATGTAGGCTTGAGTACATATTTGGTGCTTTGACGTTCGAGGCCCGGCACCAGTGACTGAATACTAAGTCCAAGTCCGCCCCTCTCCTCCGCTTTTCACGCCTCCGGTGTTATGAGAACATTTGAAAATGGGAGAATCGGTCGGTTTGATCGATCAAATTACAAACTCATCATGAACCGATCGCAATAATGTCCATAAAATTAATTGAAGGGAAAATGGCCAATTTCGTCCCTATACTTTTTTATAGTGTCAATTTAGTCCCAATATAATTTTTTTGGCCAATTTGATACCTATACTTATTTGCGTTACCAATTGAGGAACGCCGCGGCGGCGCCACCATGTAAATTTGATTAACCTACTAATTGAGCAACTAAGCAGGGGTATTTCGGTCACTTCACTGCTTCTTCATGTTTCACCTTTTCTTCTTCATCTTGCTTATCACCATCCATAGAAGCCGGAGTAGCAGATCCGTCTCACTCCAACCAGGCTTTCAGCAGAGTCCTCAAATACACAAGAAGGAATGTCATTTTGATTATGTGGCTGGGAAACCGCCATTGAGCTAGACTGATTATTATATTCATGATTGACATTAGAACACTTCTTAGACGCACTTTGATCAACCATGGCCCTAGCTTCAAATTCAAGTCGTTTCGCTTCATAGGCTCTTGAAGCTTCCTTTTATAAAAAATTACCCAACCAGATCCTCTTTCCCTTAAACGGGTTGCGAATTTCTGCAGCCCATTTTCCCCATTTCCTCTGCCTGAGACCTTTGTATTTGGAAGAGGAAAGCCTTGATTGAGGTTAACTCTACAGTTTAGCTAAACCAGTTTTTTTCTTGGGGTTGTTTTTCTCCATATTATTGCTCTCTTGATAGAATTTTTAGCTTCCGGTGCAACAGCCATAGCCACAGGCTAACCAGGTTGCCTTATCAACTCCACAATAGGGAGAATAACCTCCCTAGGAAATCTCTTAGGCCTCTTTTCAATCATCCTTTTATCATCTGATGAATCAGTATCAGTAGCATCCGAATCGTAACAAAAGACCCGAATCTTCCTCACGGGTCTGGTGGGTTCAGCGATGATTTTTGGCCTTTTGTTATGGTACTCTTGATTCAGTAAGACATATATAAATAGGTACAGGTTCAACCGGGGGCAGGGAGAGGTCAGTTGGCGTGGAATTTGCATTCGCTAGTTTTCTTGGGGCTCTATCAATCAAGAGAAGAGGAAGAAAGATATGGCTCTCCCAAAGGCTAAGGAGATCGTGTCGGCCAATCCCGTTGTTGTTTTCAGGTCCTCCTCTCACTCTCCTATCTTCTCTATTTGCTTACATGATCTTTCATTTTGCAATTCTAGCTAGAGTAATTAATTTGGAATGGTGGGTGAGGAGGAGGGGATGGGGATCGGGGATCCAAGTCTGATAATATTGAAAATTGGACAGCAAATCGTACTCTCCGTTCTGCGTCAACGTGAAGAAGCTGCTGGGTCAAAGATCAACTACCCAACATAATTTAAATTCTTCCAAAAAAATAAAAGAAAAGGGGATGCATATCAGGTATGAGGTCCTCTAAAGAATAAAAAAGTGATAAAAATCACTTTATGTGAAGTCCCCAAAACATATTACTCCAGAACAAGTCCTTTTGGGCCTCAATCGTATTGAAACAGTTGGGAAAAGAAGAGAGAGAGAGAGAGCTCTACTGGTTTGCAGAGGAGAAATTTCTAATTGGTGATAGCTAGTAACAGAACAGCAGAGGAAACTGAAATCCAGTAGAGCTTCTTCAGCAAAGCCCCAATATTCCCAAAACTGAAAGCCTGGTCTCGCGTACGTCACCGGCATCTGTCCTCGAGTTGGAGTGAGACGGATCTGTTACTCCGGCTATGGCTTCTGTGGATGGTGATAAGCAAGACGAAGAAGAAAAGGTGAAAAATGAAGATGCAGTGAAGTGACCGAAATACCCCTGCTTAGCTGTTCAATTAGTAGGTTAATCGAATTTACATGGTGACGCCGCCGCAGCGTTCCTCAATTGGTAACGCAAAATAAGTATAGGTATCAAATTAGCCAAAAAAATTATATTGGGACGAAATTGACACTATAAAAAAGTATAGAGACGAAATTGGCCATTTTCCCTTAATTGAATTAGTCAAATTCAATTAAGAACCGACCAAAATTTGAACTTTTAAATCGGTTCATATTAAATTTTTATTCCTTTTTCTTTTAAATTTTAAAGTCATCTAATTTATATAATAAATAAATAAATTCAGACAAAATCGAACCGTGAATTGAAAACTCATCCAATTCACTTAACGGTCCAAGTTAAAAAAACATTATTGTAGACAAGAAGAAGAAATTTACTCTCCAAAAACCAAAAGGAAAAAAGGGAGAAATAGATAGAGTTGTGTTTGGTTGGTTTGAGAAATGAGACGTACACTTTTGGGCGCATCAAAAACATATATATACACACGCGCGCGCGTACATAGCAAAGAATTTTTAAACTGCACTAGTGCAAGTCCCCTTTTGGACTGTTCATTTAGACCACTAGAACTGCTGTTATTAAGCATATTTGTACTTCGAAAGTTACTCTTCCTTATATTTGTAAGATTCTGACTAGTTTTAGTTACTCTATCAATTACCATCCATGTTATTTGTCAAAATCTCCTTATAGTTGTTATTGTAGAATCTATCCTATCATGCTAATACTTTTTTACACCAAACAGAACCTTGTGCGAGAATTTTTCATTTGTCACTAAAATATCAACAAATTGTCTCGAAAATGGATTTTGGCGCGTAGTTGGATACTAAATAAAATAAAACATTCCCAGCGGAAGACATTTACATCTAACCAAACGTACCCTAAAATAAGCCACAAAAGGTCAAAAAAACCGTTCCCTTTTCGACTATATAACTTCATCAGCACCCTCCCCTTTCCCTTCCCCCTTTCTCTTCTTTCTCTCCCTTTCACTGCGACTCCTACTTTCTTTTCCGATCACCCTGTTTCTTGTAACTGTAGTATAATTAATTTATGCAAGTAAAATAAGTACTAAAATTTAGAGGCATAACGAAAATCAAAAGGTACAGAAGCTCCATGGATAAAGAGTATTTCCTGAATGCTGCTGGAACTCAACTGCCTCTCCAATTTGAAGCCTGGAATTCTTTCTCCCCAGCTCCGGAGCTAAATTGCTCGTCCGGCGAGGCTTCAAATTGTTGTTTGAATCCTAATTGGGACAAACCAGCTGATCACTATGCCCGACATGGCTCGGCTTTGAGCTCAATGGTGTCATCCGCCATGGCCCCCAATTCCTCTGTGCCTGTTGAGGCTCTTGCATTCCGAGAATTAATTAAAAAACTGGGCCCCGTTTGCAGCTCCGGGGACCTGCCGCAGCCATTTCCACCCGGCGCAGCTTCTTATGCTAGCTGTAACACTTCTTGCTACAGTACAATGCCCTTGACCTCCCCACCTAAGCTACAGGTGCCGGTTTTGAACGAGAATTTCTCCAATTTGCGAAATTCTGTGGCCCCGAACCCGCCTTTGCCTGCCCTCTCGGCTGATCCAGGATTTGCCGAGCGGGCTGCCAAGTTTTCTTGCTTTGGGAGTCGCAGTTTCAACGGCAGAACGAGTCAGTTTGGAGTACATAATAATGCGGAGTTGCCATATGGATCTAGTACTCCAACCGTGGCGAATGGGAAGTTGCCGAGGGCCTCAAGTAGCCCTTTGCTCAAGCGAGGTGGATCTCCTCCACTCGAAAACAACAATTTAGGTCAATCCCAGATGGAGACGAGGCCTATCGATGGCCTAATTCCGAGTTCAGATAACACGGTGAACAAAGTACCTCTAGCTGCTGCCAATTCTAACGAGGAGTCCTCTGTATCTGAGCAAGTGCCAAGTGGGGAAACTGGGTTGAAAACTCCCAATGAATCGAATCCCAGGAAAAGGAAAGCTGTTGCCAGAGGAAAAGCCAAGGAAGATGGTTCAAGTCAGGCGGCTAATCATAACAAGGTATTGTTTCATGGAAAATTGAACCGACCCCACCCTTGACCAATTTCTTTTTCTATAGTTTTAAGTGAGTTGAGAAAGTGATTAGTAATTAATTTGGGAGAGATATTCACTCCAGGGAGCTGAAGCGGATATTGATTCAAATGCGAAGCGATCCAAGATGACGGAAGCCACTGCGAGTGATGATCAAGGCGTTAAAATTGAGGAGAGGAAGGGTAGCGACAACAAAACTGGGGATGATAAGGCAAATCAGAGGCCCCCTGAGCCTCCCAAGGACTACATTCATGTCAGAGCAAGAAGGGGTCAAGCTACAGACAGCCACAGTTTAGCAGAAAGAGTGAGCAATATATCCATTTTTTAGGAGAATCATTCCATCATGAATTTCCGGTTTTTCTAATTGCTTTGTTTCTATTATGATTTAATTAGGTCAGACGAGAGAAGATCAGTGAAAGAATGAAGCTTCTCCAAGATCTTGTACCAGGCTGCAATAAGGTGCCTAGACAAAGTTGCAATTGGGATTTTCTTTTAGTAGCGCTTTAGACTTACTGTACAAGGGATTTTTGTAGTAACATGTCTGACTTTGTCATCTAGGTGACTGGAAAAGCCCTTATGCTCGATGAGATTATAAATTATGTCCAATCATTGCAACGCCAAGTCGAGGTGAATGAAAATCAGTTAGGCATGTCTACACGGTTCATTATTAATCAATACTGTGTGTCACTTCACTTCTGCTAATGATCTTCTTGTGCTTTTCACTGCAGTTCCTGTCGATGAAGTTAGCTTCAGTCAATCCAAGATTAGATAACATGGATAATATCTTATCTAAGGATGTAAGCGTATTGTATCTTTCGTGTAAAATTGTTGTTTATATCCTCAAATTTAATTCCATTGAACTGAGATGCACTGGTCCCCTCCTGAATCTTCAGCTATATCAACCAAATGCCTCTTTACCTCCCCCCCTGTTCCCAATGGATACCTCGGAACCAGCTCTGTACAAGAACCCGTCCCAACAAAATCAGGAACTACAGAGCAACAATGGCTCAGTGGACCAGATAGACACTACTGCATTGTGCCGCAACCTAGGACTTCAATTACCTCATCTAGATGGATTTACTGAAGGTCTATCTCAGGTGATTTTCCACGGACAATTGTGGGGTTAATGTCAATACAGAACAGAATCAAAGGAAAAATAACACGGTTGGATAAATTTTTTTTCCATCATTTAATTCTATGCATCAATTTGATCCAGTTCCCCGGATTCTGCGAAGATGACTTGCACAGCATTGTTCGGATGGGGTACAGCCATAACCCTGACACGGATGCAGCATTATTCCATTCACAAACCTTTCCTGGTAAAGATAAAAAGAGTAACGGGGAATTATATATGACCGTATAATTTCGCCTTATTAGTTTCTTTTAAGGTTGTAATGGATTCGTTATCTTGCAGTTGCAAACCAAACGTCCCGCATGAAAATTGAGCTTTGAGCACTGCGTACCTTATTTTCAAGTCAAGGCCTGGAAGCAAGAGTAGGCTACTACTGTACATATACGAAGAGACTAGCAGTTCAATTGGTTTTTTGATGAATGGGCTGTCACCCATTTATAGATTCTAATCTCTCTGTCAGTGATTGATTTGTCTGGAAGCATTTTTATTAGGAGGTTACTGTACTACACTATCGGTAGCATATTTCTTGACTAGATAATCATGTGTATTCCAGTGCAACGTACAGCACTGTCATCTCTGTAAGATATATATAGTAATATATATTCTTGTTCGAGCAATGATAATTCATCAGCTTTTCTTTAAGAGCTCTCATTGTCCCAAAATTGGATCGGTGGTGGTTATTCAATTGAACAAGATAGACGGAGGAAGAATCTTTATTAGATTTTCATTGGGTTGGTGTCAAAGTTGCATCATGTCAAATCGCGTTTTCTGGTGGCTATGATTTTTCACTAATGCTGTTGTAACCAGCTGTATGAGTGGGTACCTCCTATTTGCAAAAGTCTTAATACAAATGATTAAGACTCGGGGTTAACCGGAGCTTTAGTCAACCACCACGATTCATGCCACAATTTTTGGGCTCTTGAATTATTTTCCAGGATTGCTACTACTATTACCCACCCAGCGACAGAACCTTCTTTCACAGTGGCAGCTGAAGAAGAAAGAAAATGAGCCAATCAAGCAGATTTGGAACTATTCAGTTTGCATGATATAACAAAAGAAAATATGGCACCAAAAGAATCCCAGGTTGGCAATTGGTGAGATTCTGACTAGACCCAATGAATCTGGCTTTGATTTTATATCCTTTTAGCGTCCCTCCCTCTTTTCAACAAAAATTAAAAAAATATATATATATTTATGAACAGGAAAAGGTGAAGGCAATGTAGTGGAGTTTTGAGGTATGGAAAGATGCCTCTAGTCCAAGGGAGATAGATATATATTACCTAATTGGATGGGAGGCGGTTTGTTAACAATCAAGAAGAGCTTATTGGGTTTAACAAAAGATTTCTGCTGCGTTGCAGCCTTTACATATTTTAAATTAATGAGAGTTTTGTATTATTGGTCTCCTGATCAGTGTGTGTGTGTGTGATGCAATTATCAGAAAGATTCTTTTGAGACGATCTTTTCACTCGGGAAGAGTTAAACAACAAATTAGTATACTATTCAACAAATTTGTTTAAGTGACAGACTTGTCGTATAACACGAATTAGACAACAAAGCAATCATGTATATATATATATACACACATGCATGTCTCTCAATTATTTCCCCTGTTTGAAAGATGTCTTTTAGGCTTCGATCATCTTCTTTAGAAAAAAATAATAATAATAACAACAAAAATTCTCATTAAATTAAAGGCAGAATTCACTGTTTACCGGCATCATAATCTAAAGTTCATTGAACTATCTGTAATTTTAGACACAAGGAATGAAGTATACCTAATGGATGGTCATACAAGTAAGTAGTAGCATATTCCAAGTCAAGTCCGAGTTGTTCCGAATCATTCCGAGTCAACTCAAATTTTTATTATTTTTGCTAATTTTTTAATTATTTTTTAAAATAATTTTTATAATATTAAATATTTCAAAAATTTATGTCTTACCGACATCACGATTGATATATCGAGATCAATGTAAAACGGACCGAACCGTGACCGCAACTTTAAACCATGTCTCTAGCACGAGTGATCATTCAAGCTTGATTGATTTTAAATCCACCACTCCAAAACCCATCCCCACCAAAAAAAAAAAAAAAAAAAGACAGAGAAAGAGAGGGGGAGACCTTGAGGGAGGAGATAGAAAGAAGCGTGCAAAATGTCGCTATTTAGAAATCCTATATGACCCTCAAATAGCTTAAGCTTGTGGTACGAATTTTGATTGGTTTGGCAAATGCAATATATCTTGTTGCCCTTTTTTGTGTCTTTCGTTTGCATTTGTCTAATCGAAATGGAACATTGCAAGTAGGGAACAATACATATACCGTTTGTATATTTAAACCTGTGAGAAAAACCAAATGTCTCCATGCACGGAATTTGGGTGTGCTGGCTTCGTCCTTTAACTTCTTTCATTTTGTCAAATACAAGCTGTTTGATTGGACAAATAATTAGTGGTTTTTTTACTAGATTGGAGTACAAGTACAACTGGTTTCAGTGCCTTGAGGCGGCTCCAATCTGCATAATAAGTCGCTTCAAAAATTCTTGAAGGCTTCATGTAGAAGCAGAGAGTTTAAGGAATCTGCAAATTGAATGACCCGGGATTTCCAAGTCTTCTACTTTTACAAACACACACGAATGGGAGAGTGAAAGATGATGTGGGTACATCTTTTCTTGCACGTCATGTTGTAGGACTTGGACCTTGCCCCCATTTGGGATTTTACTTCTTCAAAACGCAATTGATCCACTATTTTTGGGAATCACCCTCCACTGAGAGATTCTGCGAGCTATCTATCTGTGTTATTCGTCCAATTCTGAATAGTCTAATCCAAAGTTTAGCCGGCTTTATGGTGAAAAGAAAAGCAAAGAGATAGATATATGGGTGTAGTGTAGTAGATGAATAAAATTCCAAAAAGAAAAGGATTCAAAAATGAAAATGCACTAAGCTGACATTTTTGTTTGGTTGAGGCAAAAGGGTAGTGCTAAAAGTAGCAGTAATCAATATCCTTCTTCTTAACCAGAGAGTTGTGGTTGTGGACGTCCTTTTCTTTTATGGTCTTTCCCATGCACTTTGGTGAGCATTATATTCCTTCCATGGGGGAGAAAGAACGCACAGACAAAGGAGGGCCATTGTTATAATAATGTGTTCTACCAAACTTTGCCCGATGCCAATCCTGCTTTACAACTGTGTTTTTTAAGTGCTTTTTCCTGCACTTGGAAGGAAAATCAGCGTTTCCATGGATAAGTTTTTGATGCATCTGATATTTGGTTCAGTCGTACCTGTCCATGCGTGTGCCTTCCCCTTCTTACCAGATGGTGGTTATTATTATCATTTTCGTGTAGTTTGAGGGAAGAAGCAATATGGTGCCTAATCTGCACTAATACTTGTATTTCGACTATTGAACTACTAATAAAACAACCACTGGGCCAATGGCTCAGTGGCCATCAGGGAGGGACTTAAGTTCCTCCTTGGGTTGTAGGTGAAAAAAATCTAAGGATTGTGTCAGAACACTCCTTTAGTCTAGTTGGGTCTGTATACCCACTAGCCCCCTACAACAACCTCCTTAGGTTCCCCCTCCCCTAGATTAGGATAAATTAGGTTATACAAATGTATTTTTGCTGACAAAAAAAAAACTAATAATAAAACAAATTTCGGCCTTCAGGCTCGATTTGGAAGGCCAAGATTTGAGGCTGACTTAGCGGGTTCGGAAGATGTCACGTAACGCCACTCGGGCAGCACGCAACAATAAGGCCTATTTCAGGATAATTGTGCTAAGAGCGCTAATGCAACTGGGCCACTTACCCAACACACACTGCTTGTAAGCAACTGGGCCCTGGGAGTCCATTGCCTAAACGTGTACCGACATGTGCAGTCACCCATATTACCCCATTGGCCCGCCTCAACGACCTAGAGGTCAACCGGCTAAATCTTTTCGCTCCGGAGAACAAGCTTCTCTTTTTTTTTTTTTGTCGATATGATAAAATTTCTATAATCTAACCTAACCTATTTTAGGGAGAGGAGGGGACTTGATGCAAATAAAAACTCCATCGAAACTGATCAATGAAGACCGTCACATATTCTGATAATTTGTTAGAACCCTTGACCTCCCGCATCACCAATTTTTGTGGAGAACAAGCTTCTCAGTTTGTCAAATTGTAAAACGCTTTTCAGGTCTAGTGTTAGTAACTACGAGACGAGAAACTGCAGCTGACAATAACACACCAAAACGGTCAAATTTTCGAACAGATTCATGGGGATCAAATGGGAAAAGAAATGAGGGCAAACATAAAGAAGTTCAAAAGAGGTGGAAATTCGAATTTAAAGCACGAGCAAATCAGACAGCTTGCTTGTCAAAGACTAGTACTCTGAAATGTCTAACAACGACCATATAATTAATTCATAAAGGGAGAAGAAAAGACTCAAAATTTTAGCAATTAAGTAGCTGAAAATGTTCCAGCAACCTTTCCTGTGCCGCTAAAGTACAG
Organism: Coffea eugenioides; assembly: GCF_003713205.1. NCBI lineage: Eukaryota > Viridiplantae > Streptophyta > Magnoliopsida > Gentianales > Rubiaceae > Coffea > Coffea eugenioides. The sequence goes on along the minus strand of NC_040035.1, from coordinate 49,310,835 downwards.
GTGACAAAAGCTTAAGGAAGCATAAAAACCTAAAATTCTATTATAAGACCCCCAAGAAAAGAACATAGAATTCTGATTAAGCAGCACCACCAGAAGCCTTGCCTTTCTTCCTCTGAATTTTCTTCATATAGAACTCGAGCTCTTTACCCTCCAAGATGTAACTGCAAAAAACTCATCCAACAAGAGCAAACAAGTGTGATGGCGCTGCAACTGAGAAACAGTAGTAAACTAAAATAAAAAAAGCCGGTATGACTGCTTGAGCTTACCCATCTGCTCTGCCACATTGACCTGGGCGAGAAGATATGCAGGCCAGCAATCTACCACCCCCAAATTGCTCCTCAATGTGAGGATCAAGTGTGCGGCCTTGCTGGCGCTTCTCAAGTTTCCTGACAACATGGTTGCTCTTCTTAGTTTCCTCAGCAGTAGCCTCTCCATCCTGCCATATAATAGTACAAGCAAGTAAATATCATGGAATTTGGCTAGTTGGAAACATCAGAAACACTGTTCCCTTGGTTCTTTTTCTTTTTGTTTCTTTCCAGATTGGTCACAATTATTGGGTGCTCCACTAAGGTGCAGAAAGAAAAGTAACCAATCTTCCAAAGGGTGAGGATTGGTTCAACAAATTAGTATATGCATATTATACACAATTAAAGTGCTTATTACTAAATACAATAATACAAACTACTTGAAGTAGAATTGTTGAAGGAGATTATGGTGGACGCAGGTATCCTCACACAATTAAAGTGCTTATTACCATATACAAAAGGATTCATCTTCTATAGATTGATAGTTTATACACTATCATCATTGGATGCATAACAAATAATTTGAATTTGAATTTGATATCCAAATGTTGTATATGTGTCATGCATCCAACCATGAGTGTGTACGCTATTAGCGTATATAAGATTGACTACAGATGTCAATATACCTCAGTGGTATCCTTCTTAGCAGGCCCCTTCTTCTTCCTACCAATGTCAACACCATAATGCTGAAGGTACCACTGCTTAAAGGGGGCTGCATCAACCTGAACAATTGCACTCTTCACGAGAGTTTGCGTCCTGACAAGCTCATTGTTTGAGGCATTGTACATCACATCAAGAATACGGGTCTTCCGAGTGACAGCCTCACTACCCCAAGAATAGTTTCCTGTGTCCAACCTCAAGGCCCTCCACTTCACATTGCCTCCACGGACACGGACTCTCCTGACTGTCTTGTTGCTTGAGAGCTTAGTGTTTGCTGGCTGGCGACCAAGCTCATACCTTTTTAAAAGAAACAAAAAACATATATATATCAGGCAGAAGCCCAAGACAAAGCAGACAAACGTGTGCAGTAAATGCAGAACCAGTTTCACAACCAACCATGCCGGGTTTTTTCCTAATTTGGACCACACATGAGGTATACCTCAATATTTATCATGGGACAAAACATAGTGCAAAAACTTTGTTCTATTGGAAAGCAGGCAGCAGCAATTGCATGAAATGGGGAAAACAAAACCACATAAAAATTACATCTATATAAGATGAAAAACACGAGACAAATTGAAACTTAATTGTGGAAGTCATAGCCACTACATTGCAAAGAAGTCATGAGTATTAAAATCCGAACAAAACATGCTGATACAGACGAAAGGCACTTAATTAATGCCGTAAAGATGCACAGGTATATAGAAGCAGCAAGAGGTAGTTAAATCCATAAGTACAATGTCAACTAAAAAGAGCAAGTTCACTTAGCTCAACAACGAGAAACGAAATCTGTAAAACCAGGAACACAACTACTCTATATAACGCCGCATTCATCACTTTGAAATAAAGACTCGAGAAAATGGGACAATCATTTTCTTCTTCTTTCCATACTACAATTAGTTCCACACACAACGATCAGAACATCGGAGGAACACCAAAATAATTCAAATTCAGATCGTGTAGGAAAGAACAAATCCTGGACATCTTTTGCTCTCAACCCGTTGGCCAAAACCAAAATGCATAAACTCCAACACCCCATTGGAAAAATGAAAGTCAGCCAGTACAAAAAATTAAAAGAAAATTGATCTCTCAAGTATGAACCCAAATTTCATGTTCAACCCATTCAATGTCACATCAAAAAAGACCAAAGCTATAGCTAACAAGAGGATGAATCCACCATGAATAAGCTAGCCAAATATGAGCCACAACAGCAAAGATAAACTAAATACAGCAAACGTACTTGCGCTTCTTCCTCCAAGCTTTTTTCTTGCCACCAGTGGCACGCCTCTTGTGCATAGAGTCCCGCGAGATACCTATTCAAAATTCCATCAGAACAATCCACAATTACATAAATATAAACCCAGCAGGCCATTTAAAAGTCATTGATAGACGAAGAGAGAGTGCAAGAAAGCAGGGATTTTTCGGAGGATACCCATGTTGGATTAGAGCAGCTGCCTTGAAGAAATGAGAGATTTTACTCTAACGAGTCTTCCTGCAAAGTCCTCTCTGCTCTGAAAAGCAAAACCTAGTATGGTTCGAAATCTTTCAGATACCGATGGAACAGCGCTAAAACCCTAAATGGGACAATGCAACTGGGCTTCCGTCTAGATGGGCCTAGCTCACTTGGGCTTGTCTTTTGATTTTTGTTTTCTTGGTAGTCTCCAATTCAGCACTAATTTTTTTAAAAAAAAAATCTCCACCGGGAGATGAATGAAATTTAAAAAATTGAGAGAATGAAGGGGGATTCGAATCCAAAATCTCCAAATATTGGAATTTCAATCCTAACCATTAGTCCAATATTTCCTTGGCATTTACCAATTACTACTCAATGTCACTTTTTATTTTATTTTTTAAACTTTTTTTCGTTTTATAAGCCTTCCCTCTTTCTTTCTTTTTTTTTGGTTTGGGTTTGGGAACATTGAGCTTTGCAGTTTGTTACTGTCATTTTTTTTCTTTGTTTACGTAGAGCTGCGAGTGGCTCGAGTCCAAGTTCAGTCAAGTTTGAATTGACCAAGTCAAATTCGAACTCGAAATCGAGATAAAAAATACTAAACTCGTTAGTTCACGAGTCGGCTTGAGCTTGATTATATATATTTTTTTATTTTAATAGTAAAATTACATATATATCCCTAATATTTTATTATTTGTTAAAATTTTTTTATTTTTTTAAGCTCGAGCTCGAGCTTTACATTTTGTGCTCGTCGAGCTCAAGCTTATAAACCTAGGTTGAGAGTCGCCTCGATTAGGTCAAAATTCGACTTGATTCGACTCATTTGCACCCTTCGTTTTATTGACTGTGGTTCATAAATTATTTGGAGCATGCACATTTATCTCATGGAAAGGGAGAATAAAACAAATTAAAGAAAATAGGTATGACTTACAAGTGCTGCTTTGAAATGCTAAGAATACCTAATTTTGGAATTTTATTAGGGTTAAGTGAAAATTAATACATGGAAGTCCTAGGACTTTTTGTTTTGTCAAACGATAATAAGTGATATTATAAATACTTGATAACACAAGGATAGTTACAAAAAAAGGGCAACTACCCTTATATCTGCCTCCGCAGCTTCATTAAGTGAAAACAGGGTAGGCTTTTCTGACTTGACATCCATTTGGTTAATTCTATTGCCTGATCTGTAAAATGAAGGACAAGTGCATTGGTCAAACATATCGCTCGCGTCTTCAATATCCTCACGGACGGTCGCTAAGTTGTTATTACTAACACATCTGGAGTTGATCATTTTTATGTCATTCTTGCGGTCTGATTACATCTGAATGACATTCCAGCCAACTTCTTTAGCCAAAATTAGAGCATGTTTGATGGCCTCAGCTTCTACGGCAATTCCTTTGTTCAGCTCATTTAGCTGTCCTCATGCTTTCACTATATATTTTTTGCCCATTTTCTTGTCACAATTCCTATTCCTGTTTGTGTCATTTGATCTGAAATGGATGCATCTAAATTGATTTTGATCACTAGCTCGGGTGGCTCTCCCCACAGTTGTTGGGACACTGTGATCAGAATTTTCCAATAGAACATACGCTAGCAGATAATAATAATTCTGACAAAGGTTTAGATTGGAGGAAAAGATGTTTGGTTAGAAGTGCTTAGAATTCTTTTGTGCTATTTATCAAATTAGAAAATGTTATTAATCAAATTAAAAAATTACGAGATACCAATGAGCACTTATAAAACCCCTTCATTTAGATATTTCCTCAATCTAATTTCACTTTTCCAATGTACTAATACAGTGGATCCTTATTAAATACTAATATTCAGTGGACGCCTCTAGGACAAACCCTAAATACAATTGATACAGAACTTAGGGACTGCTTGATTAAAGGGTTTGAGAAACACAGAATGGAATAAACCCCTTATTTGTTGCTTGGTTAAGCCTATTGAAATGCAATTTTTGGAATCATTTCTAAAAAATCGGACTTATCCCATTCCGGAGCAAATTGAAAGGTTTTGGACAAAACCCTCAACTTATTCCTTTAAACAACATTTATGACGGACCTACCCTCTCTTTCTCTCCATCACACGCCGCACCTTCTATTCTTCTTCTTCGTCAGATTTCCTATCTCTTCTTCTTCATCATATAGTCTTCATCTCTTATCCAAAATTTCTTGAAAAAAAAAATCTGAGAATAACCCATCTGAAATCAAATTCATCATTCAGGTCTTTCATCAAATGCGTAATATGCATGCAAAATTACAAGCTTTTCCTATCACACAAGGCCATATCCAAAAACATTCAAGATTCTTTCCAAGTTCATATATTCCAGTTCTAGTCCACCAAAAGAACTTAAAAATACACAAAACAAAAATTAAGAAAACAGAAACTTACAGAAATTTCAAGAAAGTCAAGTTGATTTACTGATGAAGTCAGTCACCAAGGAGTGGCAGGCAGCAAAAAAGAGTTCTGGAGTTGTCTGAGTGAAGGAATTGAATCCTTTCTAAATCAAATAAAATAAGCTGCCAAGAGTAGAAAGAGAGAACGGAGGGGAGCACAACAAAAAAGACTTGAGCAGCGGCACAGCGCAAAAGCCCAGCTTTGGGGGAGGCAACTACCATTCTTACCTTCGTAAATTTGTTTAAATATGAAAAATTGGTTAAATAATGCATTAAATACAAAACCTGTCAGTTTCCTATAAAGAACTGGTATATTATGGGCAATTTCTTTTTTTTTTTAACTTTCACATATTTAATTTATGATAAATACAAAACATACTAGTTTTTCTTTGGACACTATTTAACCAATTTTTTTCTATAAAGAACTGGTATGTTTCCCATAAAGAGTTGGTACAAAACATACTATAAAATCTGCTAGTTTCTCATAAAGAGCTAGTATGTTATGCGCTATTTAACCAATTTTTCATATTTAAACAAATTTATGAAAATTAAAATAACGTATTTGAAAGTTACGTTTTTATTTGGAAGAACGCATTCTTTGGATGCGTTTTTCACCCTTTGGAAAGATACTAAAAAATCGCCACCCTTTGGGAAGTTAATTTAAAAACTCCTTATTTTTGGAAATTTACTCCTTGTTAATACAACCACTATATTTATTTTCTGGTATTAATTTTTTTTATGGTTTATGATTTTCTTATGTTTTATCAAAAAGTTTATAATTATTGTAGTTACAATTATGGAGATGTTAATTTGTCGTATGTGTAATTCTTTTGTTTTATAAGAATTGTTATATCATGGGTAAATTTAAAATTTAATTGCATTTAATTCCCAAACACTCGTCAAACCAAGCATCAGGAATTGGAATGATACTAATTCCAATGTATGAACCACGCTAGATATTGGAATGAAAAGTTTAATTCCAAAACCAGAGACTTTGATTCCATTTCCATTTCCGATTCCAATCTGTGAAACAAGCACTCCCTTAATTGATCGTAACATAAGGAACAAATTAGGGGTAATTTCCTTAACTGCCGAGGTTTCCAGAACATTAAATAGAATACACATAACGTTTTCATTATGACACTGAACAAATACTTAAATGGGTAGGCTCTTGATTAAACCAACCGCCAAGTCATTTTTTTTTTTTTTTGGGCCAACCGCCAAGACTAGATAGCATCCAGGTTAAATTTACTTTCATATCGATGCCCGGGCCTAAGCATTATGGATTTAGAGATGAACCATGCCCTAGATTGAGTTCCAACTGAATGCCAGCAGTTGGTACTAGACAAATAGATCAACAGATTGAAACAGCCAGCATAACCTCGTCAACAGGGCCATCCACGGAAAAAATGACATCCTAAAATACTAGCACACAAATCAATCCACCCCGCACAAAGGTAGAGGGGAAGTATTCGGATCATCCATTTTTCTTCATTAGACATTTCGAGGAAACATGAGAAGAAACCCAGATATAAAAGTTTCAACATCAATCATTTTTCAACACTAGCGTTAATATCAGCAATTAATCTGGAGACGGTTCAAAGCATTCATCCATGCCAAAGACCAGATAGCCTCACATTCATACTTTTTCCCGGAAAAAGAAAAAAAAAAAAGAGAGAAGGCCCGGCAACCAATACTTGTAAAATGTCAGCTACTTTTGACTTTTATTCTCAAATTCAAGCCTGGCTGTCAATGCTGATTGGTTCTGCATCCTTGGGAGCGGTTTTCTGCAACACATACATATATAAAATTTAACCTCAATTGGTTATGCTTTGTAACAAAATAGAAAGGAAAGATCCAAAGGCAAGAGAGAATACATTTAAGTCAACTGACTCCAACTTATTCAACTTGGCAAACATGTTTCCATAAAATTTGGCGTCTTTTTTGTTGTACTCCTTCACCTTTTCCTTCAAGGCTTTGTACTCGAGCTTCACATCCCTGGGCCCAAAACAAAAGTCATTAGAGCCAAAACCAAGCAACAAGAGCCCTATTAAGATCCAATCCACTTCAGACTGAGTCTGCAACTGGCTAATGGAATCTGCTAAACTCTGAATATACCTGTTGTTAGGATCAATTTCAAGTGCTTTCTTAATATCAAGCTCAGCAAGATCCAGGTCGGCCAGGTTCATGTAAGCTTGGCCTCTCCGATAAAGCGCTTTAACATTTGAACTTTCAAGTTCCAACACCTAGACAGGACACGAGGACTTTCACCAATTAGCTAACAATTACTTAACGATACAAGATTCTCCTCAGATAGTTTCAAACCTTAGAACAGAGCTTTTCTGCTTGCTTGTAATCCTTCAGTTTCAGCTTGCATGCAGCATTGTTCAGATTGCAAGAAATTTTCGACACTTTGGACTGCTTTTTCTCCTCCTCATTAAAAGTAGTATCGTATTCTATGTATTTTGCAGCCTGCATACAGAAAAACTTGATTTAAACAAAATTCCAAATTTATAAAAATTAAAACCCAGTATTGCATAATAAACATATGCTTACCTTCTCATATCTCTTTGAAGCCCTCGCATATTTCCCAGCCTTAAATAGTGCATTACCTTCTTCCTTCTTTTTGCCAGCAGCTTCAATCTTTTCCTGGGTGTTCATATCCCAAGATTCCTTCTCCTAAACAAGATAAAGGAAATTATCACTTAAACATGCAGGTGGAAATACTGCTGGATGGGACTTCTTGCATGGACATGCATGCAAATCACAGATAACTCACTTTGACAAAAGAAACCAGCTCGGCTTCATACTGTACTGTTGAATTTGGAGGAACAACAGCCAACTCCTGCTGTGACTCGGTTGAACCAAAGGCATACTCAGGTGCAATGGTCAACAAAGCAACTTCACCCTTTTTCATTGCCATCACAGCCTTGTCCAAACCCTCATTAACTTGTTCTGTTCAGCGTGCCAAGTCAAAACCAGAAAGCAAAATAGTTCAAAGCAAAAAAAATTATCTGAAGTCCAGGCTAGCAAAAGTTACCTTCATCTGTTTTAAATTCCAGGAGGTCATCTTCATCATCACCATAACCCTTCTTGACAAAAACGGTGCCGTCTTGCAGTTTCCCAACAAGTTTCACTACAGAAAGAAAGGAAAACTGTAAGCTTGATATTCTGAAATGGGGTCTAAAAATCTCCCAAAACCCAAAAAAGAAAAAAATATATAGGTAAGATATAACACCAACATTTGACCACAGCTCCCTCATTGGGCTTCTCATAACCCTCTCCTTCTTTCAAGATCTTTTTGATGACTTTCTTGTCATCCGTTACATTAGAGACAGTCTTCCATGATACTAGCTCCAAATTGATATTCAATGTAGCATTTGCTGGGACAGCACCTTGATCACCAGAAGCGGGCTTGCCCTTCTCACCAAATCCATCTGCAAAAAAATTATATCCATGAAATATGACCTGCACATCTCTAATCAAAAAGAGCATGCATCTTCCATTGAGCAACTTGTACTTACATTGTGGTTTCACTGTCAGGAGGACCTTTTCTCCCTTCTTCATTGTCTTCACAGCCTTGGCAAGAGCAGGACAGAAGTGACCTAATAAAAGACAACATATTCCAGTCATTAAACACAAAAACCTACCAGTGCTTGGAATGTAAAATATATGGATTAAAAATGGAAGCCAACCTTCTTGAACAGCGAACTCCACTACAACTGATTTTGCAACTATTGTCCCATCTTCCAATCGAGCTTCATACTTAACTGCACCAAAAAATATATGCACATAATCAGCATGGTACAAAGGTAACCTTACAGCAAAATCAATATGAAAACTAAATAATGAACTTACCTAAAACCTCATCAAGATCCTTGGGATGTTCCCATTTTTCTCCCTCAGCAAGGATCTTCTTGAATATTCCTCCATCCTTGCAGATGTCCTTGACACTTACCCAGGAAAGTAATTCAACATCGAACTGGAGAGTGGCATTTGGAGGAATGGTTGGAGGCGAGCCAGACTCACCATAGGCGAGCTCAGGTGGTATAGTGAAAACAGCATTTTCGCCCTTTTTCATTGTCTTAATACCTTGATCCCATCCCTTAATCACTTGTCCTGTTGGAACCCAAGAAAACTTATCAGAATATTTAATTTCTTAATGATGACAAGCATTTCTATCGCTCAAACAGAAGAATCATAACTTTTTCTAGATGCAACATTGAACACACGTAACAGCCCGCTCTCTCTCTCTCTTATCTCTGAAGCACCATCAACACAGCTTCAATTGTCAAGTAACGCAGACTTCTCTCTCTCTCTCTCTATCTCGAGCACTATGAACACAGCTTTAATTTTCAAAGTACCACACAAACTTTTCAGTCTTGCTGGTCTTCTAACCCAAAATTTCTATACATCCAACTGCATTGGTCTGGGTAGCTTAGCACCAATCCCTTCATACTCCCACTCACTTTAGGCCTTTGAAACAATCCATTATAAGGTATTATTTCACCATGCAAATTAAAATAGTTTATCCCATTACACAACCATATTACACAGCGATACTCCAGGCAAACCATGTAGCAATGAGTCAGATTCGTCGCTAAGCATTTATGCGATTTGTATAATTTACGTCTAGTAGTTCATATACATATATATATACATATATATATATATATATTGTAGGCCATATGAAAAGAAAAATGCATAGACAGCACCCAGAACAACATCCAATATTGTCAAACTATCATTACCATGATGATGCAGACTATTTTACCCAAGTTAAGACCGACGAAGAATCTTCAAATTAAAAATGAAAGTCGGGGGAATCATAGTATGGATTAAGGATTAGCTGACCTTGACCGAGGGGGAACTTGAACGGTGTGCCCCTATCACGGCTGGAATCAAACTTCGTCCCATCCAATAGAGTGCCAGTGTAATGAACTGCAGCAATCGAAGGAAGGAAAAAAGCGAGAAATAAGAAAATTATAAGACTGAAGAAATACCAAAATATTAGTGAATCTTTAATTACGAAACAATTACCTTCTACTTCGTCGCCGTTTTCAGGTGTATCCCAGCCTTCACCCTCTTTAACAAGCTTCTTCTTCAACCCTTCCTTTCCGATCTCCTTCTCCTCTCCAACTTTCAACGAATTATCCTCCGGCAGATCCATGTCATCCATCCCCATGCCCATCCCCTCGGCCGACGGCATATCAAAATCCTCATCCATGTCTCAACCCTAAATAAAATTGTAAACCCCTGGAGTATTTTACTTTTTATTCTCGCACGAAAAAAGAAGAATGTATCTAACGAATCAGACTGTTTGAGCTAAATTACTTGGGGAGAGGCTCTTCGAATGGCGTGCTAACGGAGAATAAAAAGACGAGAGCTAAAAGAGCCTTGGGTTCTGGAGTCTTCTATAAGGGTTTAGCAGGTAACTAGCACTGCATATATTGAGTAGAGTAGAAATGAGTGACGAAGGGTCAGGATTCTTCTGGAGATCATCACTACTTTTTTTGCGGATTAAGCACTCCTCCGTCCGGTAATTGCCCTTCGGTACCTGGGAAACCAGACAACGGCCCGAATTTCACCCCCCAAAAAAAAAATATACATATTATAGTGATATAATTTAATTTAAGTAAATTCGATTTTTAAAGATTCAATCATTTGAAACATTGAACTTCAGCGCGACATAATTTGAAACATTTAAATCTTTAAAAAATGAATCTACCAAAATTTTGGTCTTATAATAATAATAATAATGGCTCGGATTTTGTGGTTTTTTGTGTTGCTGCAAAGTTCGCTTGTCCTAATACTATTAATTGATTTGACTCCTATCGGATAAGCAGTACTCTCTCGGGCGGACGGGTTGACTGATCAACTGTGATTGGCGAACGGGGACGCTGAAGTAGCCATTACCAATTATGGTATTAATAAAATAAGGATTAATCTTTCCTACACTGACAGACAGTGTTTACACTATCAGCGTTGGATGAATGACAACTATGCAAATTTGAATTTGAAATTCAACTTTTGCACACATGTCATGAATCTAACGTTGATAGTGTATACACCGTCAGTGTAGAAAAGATTAACTCATAAAATAATAATAATGGTTCGTACCGCTAGTTGAGTAACGCACTACTTCCTTCAAAAAAAGTCTTGAGTAACGTAACGTAGTAATTCTTCATTTAAGTGGGTTCTTTAAAAAAAAAGACAAAGACGTGGGGAGGTATCTGGAGTAAGTGGTTCTTTTTAAGGTCTAGTAGAGGCTTCTCTACTAATTTTTTCGTAGTCCCACATCGATTCTAAGGGGTTTGGGGGTTGGGTAGTTAGGTGCCCAAGTTTGCCTCAAGAGTTGCCGACTTTTGGGGTTAAATTTGGGATTAAGTTTAATTAACTAACTTCAAAAGTCTGATAAAAAAAGACAAAGACGTAAGGGATGTATTTGGGGTAAGTGGATTCTTCTTTAAGACCTAGTAGAGGCTTCCCTACTAACTTTCCCGTAGTTCCACATCGATTCTAAGGGGTTTGGGGGTTGGGTAGTTAAGTTCCCAAGTTTGCCTCAAGAGTTACCGGTTTTTTAGGTTAAATTTGGGATTAGATTTAATTAACTAACTTCAAAAGTCTGATAAAAAAAAAACGTAGTACTTCTGCATTGGCAAGTGGGATTTAGGTCTAATTAAAGTAAAGAAGTTCGACAGGGGAATATGGCGTGCAAAACTTCTTAATCCTCAACTAACTCAACTGCCATTATTATTATCCATTTCAAATGGGATGAATTTGACAAACATTTATAGCTGCATCTCATGATCTTAACTTTGCTCACACTAATTGGAAGATAACTAGTATAAGATCTCTAATTCAAAAAAAAAAATGACAACTATTTCCTTTTCTTATTTTCCTTGTAAGATTTGAAATATCTTTTGAACAATGACATTTTACCAGTAAATGAATGGCCTTCTACACATATTATTTTCTTTTGTTTCTTGGAATTGTTGGACCAATAACGTGTCTCAATTACTGGATGAGAACAAGACCGTTTGAAGTTATGACAAATATAAGCTTCATTATCATCCATTTACTTGTCCTTTTATAAATTTCTTCTGGTGGCATAAAAAAGATCGGTAATTCTTCAAACTGCAGTTTTTTGATCTTTTAAGCAAAAATTTGAATCCAATGGGCTTTCCTGACGTTAATCCTCAATCCCTGAGTCGCGCATCCTCTAATCCTGCTTAAAATATAATTATACGAGTTTTCGTACCCAAAAAAAAAAAAATTCATCCTTTTCTGCTGTCTCCATCCTTTTTCACTCTCCATCTTCGTTAACTGAAAATCAGGTACGGAAATTCAATTAAACCTATGTATGGATCTTAACGCCATACAGTGTAAGGTTATATGTGAGGTGATACCGAGTATTTTGGGAATTAAAGGGTGAAAAAGGAGGAAATGCAGATGTTGACAATTGCCGTAATATTTACCCTGTTAATAATTGCATCATACACCTGACCTGTACTAATAATCCAAATCATGTGGAGCCCGACACGAAATAAAGGATTGTATAAAGCGTGCACAAACAGCACCCGCACCAAAATTAAACTTAAACTTCAATGTGTCAAAATTTTCAAGTGAAGCGCTAAACATCAAGCCACCCAAATTATCTTAACAATTAGAAGAGAACGACAGATGGCTACAGGCTTAGGATTTCGGACCTAACGAATCAAGGTCCATGCAATGAGGATCTACAAGGAAGCTGCAGATCAATTGGGTTCCCTGAATATTAAAGACGGAACAAGAAATCGAAGTCTAACAACTGTTTTAATGACAAAGTGCTAATTCAGGGTAGCACCCACCTCCAGAAATTAAGCTACCCAGGACCTATAGTTCACTATCATCTGGTTGCTCTTCTGTTGATGGTTTTCCATTCACTGTAACTAGCTCGGTGTCAAAGATCAAAGTGGCTCCACCTGCAAATTGCAGAGAGACAGAAATTACGCTACTAGTTCTAGATGATATTTAAAATTCAGCCAAAGGACATATAACAAATCAGATCGCACAGGACCATAAGCAACAAGCCAGATCCTCAAACCAAAATTTTATTTCCTCATTGAATTCTAACTACTAATCGTTGAACTAGGATTATCAAAAGAACGATAGGCATAAAGTGGAAGTGACATACAACAAAAATCAGACAGATTAACAATATTCGAGCATGAAGGAAGAACAATTAAATCTACATTTCAGGTCCTGGAGTAACATTATATTGAGCAAAGATATGTACTAACTAACAACAAAAGTCAAGTCTCTGACGCTTTGCTGTTAAAATGAATTGCATTGAACCCAGCAAGAAGATTTTTCCAATAAAAGATACATCATGAAGTGTTACCTGGGATGGATGGTGGTGCCCCTTGATCTCCGTATCCAAGTTTAGCAGGTATTTTCAACTTTCTCTTCTCACCTACACACATTCCCAAGAGTCCTTGATCCCATCCTGCTCAAAAAAAAAAAATTTGCATGCTTTCATTATAACCCTGTACTTTACCTCATATAGATATATACCAGAAATTATTGTAGAAAAGCATGACAAATTGCAGTCAGAATCAGCAACAAGACGATGAATATGCTAGATAATGGATACAATACACGAAAGTCATTAACAAAAGGATATTAAGAATATGATTTCATCTGGAACTACTAGTTGCAAAAATATGGACTTGATGCTTAATGAATGGGTCCGATCACCTCATTGCTTACAAAGTACCATAATTTTGAAGAACAAATAAAATTTATTTGAAGTTTAACATCACTCACCGGCAAATCTCCATTTTGTCAATGTCTTTATATTTTGTTAATCCAAAGTATATTCCAAGGATGGCTGATCAAAATATACACATTTTTTTTATGGTTTTGAGATTTCAATCCCTTCCAAAACCTTCAAAGTATGCATAAGTATCAAAAACCTGGACTAGTTTACTTTGCTATCTCAATTCTGTATTCTCATTCAAGTTCAAATAAAGTACGCCAAATGGATGGCAACATGCATAAATCTCTATCCAACCAATAAGAAGAGCTTTTGATAAAGCAAGGACAAGAGCTATAAAATCTCAATAGACTGCAAAGATAATCATAGTATTTAAATTCCTGAATTCCGATTAAGCAAGAATGATACACAGCAGTTACTTTGGTTCTTGGCAGATAATATCCATTTCTCAACCCTGGTTGCTCCATGCAATTACATTTTGGTGGTTTGGTGATTGCATAAACGTTAAAAAATGAAGAGATAGATAGAGAGTAAAGTAGTACCTTTAATCACTTGACCACTTCCAAGCTCAAACTCAATTGGGTCACCCCTTTCAAAGCTAGAATCAAATACAGTGCCATCTGTAAGTTTTCCCTGCAAAGAAATAAAGAATGTCAGCGCAGACAAGAAAAAAATAAAGTAGCCAAATCCAAGAAAGGTGCCTTCTCTTTTCCCAAGAGATGAAGTGTAATTCATACGACTTGAGAAGTCAACAAATGAACTTCAACAACATTTGAAAGTACTAACATATATTCAGACATAAATTAGATTAACCTTCACACACACAAAAACCATCCAGGGAGACCCTAAAGCACCAAACGTTAGAGCATGGATTCTTTATTTCTTTACTTAGTCCTACCACGTCCCAGAGTAAACCAAATCAAATGAACACCCCAATGCTAGGTCAAAAAACCTGAAACAAAAACCCAAGATAGGTCAAATCAAGCAAAAGCAATCTCTCCCTTCCTTTCCTCCCAAAACCCTCACCCTTCTTCCCAAGATATCTAAGGTAACAACGAGCCCCCCATCACCAGGTAGTGTTGAACATTATTTGACAATCTAGCTGGCTGTTATACAAAATGAGTACGCAAACAAGGATATAATCAGTGCAGACACTAGTACCACATATTCCTAACAGCAGTTTCCAACGACATAGTAGAAATACATTAATATTCATCTTTTTAACATAATCAGTGTGACTGGGTCTCTAATGGAGGCATTCCCATCCTATTCCAGAAAAGTAAAAAGAAAACATGAACAGAGAGATCAAGAAAGCAAGTTAGGAACAAGCATGAAGAACATGCAACTAACCCGGTAATGTACTCTGACTTTGTCACCTTTGTGAGCCTGAATTTCACAGGATTCAGGCTTATACTGCAGCAGGGATAGCAAGATCGAGAAGTTATACAGGATGGTTGAAAGCAACAGAAACTAATCTTGAATAAAAATACCACAAGTATACATTAAAAAAAAAAACTAACCATTTAAATTATTTAAACACTACTGAGCATTGAAACTTTTAGAAACAGAGGATTTTTCACTTACCTCTCACTAAAAATCAAATATTTTTTCACTTATCTCTGACTAAAAACCAAATGCGTAAAGAGATTAAGCAAAAAAAAAAATGCAAGGGAGAATGCAAAACTATCTCAAACAACATCGAACAGTCCCCGAATCTATCGAAAGCAAATACATAGCAACCAAACAAAATTTCTGAAATTTAATCAATCTTTAACTTGGTCAATTGCACATAATTTTACCTCTAATGCTGAACGAATGCGCTAAATTAATTAAAAAATTATATACATAAAGCCTATAGGAAGAAAATTAATTTACCTTCACACCAATTTGTAACTCTGTAACATCCCCCGACTTTTTAGCCGAAGCTGAAAGAAGGATAAAAAAGAAGAAGAAATTGTAAAGATATTATGAATATCAATACAAATAAGCAACAAAACTTCAATTACTATGAGCTTAAAAACGGAGTGACATATGACCGGATCTAACAACAAATTTACAAAACTCAATAACAAAAGTATGGCATTTTGAATATTTACCTGATGTAACAAAAATTAGAAGGGCAAATATTGAAGCAGCGTTGAGGAATTTCATTCTCGGATCACTTTTATCTACCTGTTTATTCTCTGGATTTTTTTTGGTATGTTTAACGGAAATTTTCCATCAGGGTGAGCTATATCAGCCGGTGGTATACAAGATACAGCTTTCATCGCGTGCACTCGCGACCATAGTAGTTGAATGGAGCTCCAACGTCAGAAGGACGCCCATTGTCCAGTCACAATTTTCCACGTCAGCTAAGGCAACGCAAAAAGCAATATTTTTCTCATACGCTGCCGTTTTTAGGTTGGAGCGTAAAAGAGACTTGAGGGGGCAAAATTAAGTGTGTAAAATCGAAAATTTTCGATCCACTTGCTGAATTCGAATTAAATTTGAAATTTTCAAAATTGGTCATTCAAAATTTGAAATTGAAATTGAGTTTTTCGATTTTGAATTATGCGAATTTAGTTTGAATTCGTAATGGAATTTTTCAAATTGAAATTTTCAATTTCGAATTCAATCTGAACTCGGAATTTCGATTTTGATTTCAAATTTGTTTTTCATATATATATATATATATGTAATATAACATTTATATTATAATAATAATTTTTATATTCCTGAATTTGGTGATTCAGAATTCCTATTTCGATTTCAATTCATTTTTCATATGTATATATATTATTTATATATATGTAATATAACATTTATATAATAATAATTATTATTATTATTATTTTTTTGAATTTGGTGAAATCGGAATTTACCGAATTCTAAATTGAATTCGGAATGAATTCGAATTTGGAGTTGGTGAATTTGAAATCAAATTCGATCGAAAATTCTGATACAAAAATTTAGAAAATTTCAAATTTCAAAGTTCTAAATATCAATTTTGATTCCGATTCACACCTCTAGGTAAAATGCACAAACGTATAAGCTTTAAAGTCAACGTATAAATTTCAAAAACTTTTAGGGGACAAATACATATTAAAAAAATTTAAGGGTAAATAGCAGTGATCCCTTAATGTTTGGTCCTAAAATCACTTTGCCTGTTTCTATCAGTAAAAATAATTGTTTAACCATTACAAATTACTAAACTTCTGAACATGTCTGTTTTTACCCATGGGAACTTTTAGACAAGATTATCCTTATCCTGACAAACTCCTTTCTTCTTATAAATAAACACCCCATTTTGTCTTCTTCAAAGAAAATACCCAACTCCCATATGTGGGTTGCGGTGTCATTTTTCTTCCTTTTCGTTGACAAATCAGCGGCTAAATACTAGCAAAAAATATTCCAAATTTTGGTACATTTTTTTAGTGGTACTTATTGAAATTTTTTGTACAAAATAATTAATTTATTTACAAAAAAAATCTTGGGGTTAAAAGAGATTAGAAGCCACTGATTTGTCTTGCTTTTTTATTGTTACTTATTTTGTCACTAATTTGTCAAAAAAAAAGTGACAATGTAACATAGATACAGGAATTGGAATTTTTACAAATCATATTTTTTGCAACTAATAACTAGAAATAAATCACTACAAGAAAAGGAACATATAATTCTTTGGCGCATATTAGAGGTGTCAAATAAATTCATTTAATTAATTTTACCCATACCCGTCCATTAATAATTGGATATGGATATATTAAATTTTTATATATGAGTATAAATGGATTACCCAATTATACCCATTTATTGGATATAATTGGGTAACTCATCAAACCCAATTAACCCATTTAACTTACATTCCCAAATTTCTTTGTATTTTCAGTTTTCACCGTCAATCTTCTTCTCCTCCCCACCACCAAGCCCACTGCTCCCCCCTTCTTCCTCCAGTGTTTGATTCCCCTCTCCCTTCTCCCCGTCTCTGCATAATAGAAGGTTTTTGCCCCTTCCATGTCCGATTCCTGAGCTAATCTATGAATAAACCGGCGGTGTCTTGAAGATTTTCCCGAAGAATGTTAAGAGTCTGGCCGCTGCTCACCACCTCTGCAAACAGGTACCCACAGCACAACCACGACTACTGCCAAACTAACCATCTATGTTTCAAGTTCATGATGCTTCATGATTCGATTTCAGGCGTTGGATGTGACGGTTCTTGAAGGTGGCTACGAATTTAGGCCCAAAAATAGAACTCTTGCTCCAGATGATGTTGGCATTCGAGGTGAGATTATTCTTCAATTTCTCCACTCCTTTAAAATTTTCCTGCGCCTTCGTAATGAAGCATTCTTGAAGTTTTTGCTCTTGATATAAGGAAATCAAAAGTTAGCCAAGGTTAACTGATTTATTTCTATGTATTGAACTTCAAGACTGCCAAAACCTGTAAAAACTTAGTCAAGGTTAGTTTCTTATTTGCTAGATGAAGTTGGAGTCGATTGATTTAATTACTAGTCGTATCCTCTTCAGCTCACCTACTTGACTCTAAAACTTGAGATTCTGTCGTCAGTTAGCTTATTAAGAGGCAAGCAATTGTTTATTTAACTTGAATACTTTTGCATTCAATCGAGGTTATAAATATACACTGCGTTAACCTTGATATCTGATAGCTAGTTTGTGAGTTGAGGATAGAAAAGAAAGGAAGATAAAGGTTAAGTTATGAGAGAAAAGAAAAGATAAGAAAAGAAGGGAAGAGGTTTTAATGTTGTTTGGGAGTTTATGAAAGAAAAGAAGTGATTTTGGACACATAAGTAAATAAATATTTCATTCAACAGCTTTTTAGGGGTAGAATGGGCAATTTAAAAAACTTTTTGCTGCCTTTCCGTGCTTTCCTTTGCTTTCTGCCCGATTTGGGCCGGAAATTTTTTTTAAACTGTAGCTACTTTTTCCTCCTTCCAATTCCGTCGGTTTCTTTTCCTTTCCTTTCACTTAAAACTCTCAAATGTGGGAGATGCAGTCTTTCTCTTCTATTCCTTTCTTTTCTGTTCAAATCTCATCTCCCAAACTAGCTAAAGAATACATAATTTATCAGTCATCACCAGTTCTGTGGCCTTAACTTTTATAACTTTTTCAGAGCTAACCTCATCCTTTTTTCCATGTCTTGGTTCCATCAAATTGTTTGCATGATCAGGCTTAAATTGGTTCTAGCAACCTTGGCAGGATGCTGATATTGATGCACTGAATGCAGCAGCATCACTGTTGTAAGGTCCTCCCATTAGAAAGAGTCAAAAAGCTAGGAAAGAGTCTTGAATATTTTGTACCGCATAGGGGGGCGGCTCTTCATTTAATTTGTAGATTTGCAGGTAGTTTTTTTTTTTGGGCGGGATGTGAGTGAAAGAACAATCTGTGTGAGCTTAGGGTATCATTTCATGCTTGTATTGTATCATCTGGTAGTAAGTTAGGCAGGAAGGCTAGGAGCATTTATCTTTTGTTTAAGCTTTTAATTATTGCGTTGAAATTGATGATTTATAATGAAAATGATTTTCTGATGTTTGTTTGTAAGTTCTGTTTAGCTTCACAAGGAAATATACTAGTAGATTAGAGTTGACTTTTGCAGTATCAACCCTTCCCTGTCCGTTCACACTTCACAATTCTGAGCTTGACTGCAAATTTTTGTTTTGTTGATTGTCTTGATATATGGAGATTGTTAGAAATGTGGTGAAAAGAATTTTATCTTTCTGTCTAGATGAAATTTAAGTAGCAAAAAACAGAACTTTGAATTTGGTTTTGATTGCCAGGAATCTTCTCTGTTTTGTGTTGAGCCATCAGCAAACTTGTTGGCGGATTCCAACGGTGAGCTAGAGGAGTTTTATGCTATGCAGTTGTACGAAGCTTGAGAAGCTGAGTGCTTGTTAAGTATTTTGATAAAGTTGGCTCCACCTGGATTTTGAAAACTGAGAAGAGGATTTTTTGTTGCAAATTTGAAGTACTATCATTTCCATTTACTTATTCTGCTTCTGCTGCCAGTCTTTTTGTTACAATCCTTGGTAGGAGTATTAATTTGTAAAAGTTTCATGGATTGTAAGTGTATTTATTTCGTCTACCAATTTGTGGGAATTCAAGTAGCTATTTATTCTGGTACTGAAGGTTGGCAAGTTTTGGCCATGTAACCTTTCACTGTTTTATCAGTTATTCCTATTTGTTGAATATTTATCTTTGTTTGTATGCTAAATGAAGTGATTGCTAATCCTCATCAGGATTTTTAACTATTTTTGTTTTATTTATTATATTTATTTGTTGGTTTTGTCTTATCGCTTTATTTCCTCGTAATTTATTAATTTGATCATTTTTTAGCATCACTAATTTATGACAAATTTTAGCCTCATTTCTTACATTTTCAACATGAAATTTTAAATTTATACACGAAAAAATACTAGGGGTTCAAAGTTTTGAATTAAATTTTTATGTTAACTTTCATATTATTTAGTCCAAATATTTAGATTCTCATTGTTCAATTATTAAATAATATGTAATTTTGCGACATAGCATGCGGATGGAAAAAAATTGATAATTAGACTTATTTGGCATAATAAGTAAATATTTAAAATTAATGATGGGTGTAAAATGGTATAAATTGATAATTTAGTTTACAAAATGAATTTATATGAGTTTGTAAAAAATTAGAATAAATGGGTTATAAATGGATAATTGAATTACCCAACTCATTTTTTGACTTACCCATTTATACTCATCTAATTAAATTGATATAAATGGGTTGACTCACTTATACCCATTACCCATTTTACCCAATCAAAACCCGCATAAATCACCCATTTTGCCACTTCTAGCGCATATATATATATATATATATATATATATTACAAAATCATACATCAAAAACCTACATATTTCTGAGGAATTTTTTGATTAAACTCTTAGCCTCAACGATAGAAAAATCTTAATAAAAAATCTTTTTTTAAATAAACATATAAGATTTTTTGTCAATAATGTTTCAGAATAAATTATTTTTTCTTTTAGAATATTATGAAAATTATGTTCTAACTTTATAACGGGTTTATGTAGTTAGTTACATAATGCCTTTTTTTCTTCTGGATAGTAATAACGTTTTAAACACCCTAAAAATGGAGAATATACACTCTTCCTAGGGTAATTTGGTGGCAAACGAGATATAATATTTGCATCTTTTCGTTAGGGGTAAAATTTATATCTCTACCATTCAAGGGGTGAAGTGTGATTGCTTCAAAAGTTCAGGAGGCAAACTTTAATTAACCTATGCCCGTGGTGGAAGGATTGTTCAATTTGGGAAAGAAATCTCGTGGGCGATACATTACAAGAAGTCGCCATTAAATCTTAAGATTCTTAAATTAAGTTAGTTACCTAATTTATTGTTTACAATGATATTTATTTATCTAATGTCCCTCTGCATAATTTTCTGATTAAATCATGAGTTTTTTTTAAAAAAATTTAACACATGAAAATCTCCTGAAACCATATCAACAAGTCTAAACGTTCGCAGACTAAATGGAACTTTTTAAAAAATCGAGGAACTGAACCTTTTCGTCTAATTTTGTTTAAAAAAAAAAGATTCGACAATTATGGTAACTTAAATTAGACCAGCACCAATCTACCCTTTTTTTTCTTAATTGGCAATGGCAGTTATAAACTTTCCCTAAGGCCTAAACAATTGTATCTCCTCTTCCGCTCTGTCGCACCCTCAAACCAAGCAACTAAATGGGGTAGGAATAGGATACAGCCCTCACCCTATCTCCCCCCCCCCCCGGGCCCAAACAACCGCCGTAGCCCCTCAGCTTCCCCAGTCTCTATCTCTCTCATGCACGATGAGAGAGAACGGAGAATGAGAACCACCACCTCATCCACCTTCCTCCACCCTAATATCATAAAAAACAGCAAAAACCACCAGAATGCGAAAAGGGAAACAAAAGTTTCTTAAAACGGTCCGGTGCTTACAATTAATCACCACCCTCTTCATCTACCATGTTTTTGCTGATGATGCTGCCATCATGGCAGAACTGGCCAAAGGTTTCTCCAATGCCCCGCCGGGGTGGAGTGGCAACACCCCATGTAAATGGACAGGCGTCCAGTGTGACTCATCAGGCAGAGTCATCTCCATTATTCTCATCTCCAAATCTCTCTCAGGCAAATTACCATCAGGTTTGAATAAACTCTCCAGCCTACAATCCCTCAATTTTCAAAGGAACCAGCTTTGGGGGCCGCTACCTTCCTTGTCAAACCTCACGTCCCTCAGAGAAGTCTACCTTGACGGCAATAATTTTACTTCTGTTCCTCCTGATTTCCTCATGGGCCTGACAAGTTTGCAGACATTCAGCATTGGCGAGAACCTGAATCTCCCTCCCTGGACAATCCCGAATACCCTGGCCGATTCGACCGCCCTCGTAAGCTTCATTGCTAACAAGGCTAACATCGCTGGGGAAATCCCAGACATTTTTGGGTCGTTCCCAAGTTTACAAAGTCTTCGGCTTTCTTACAACAACATCACAGGGGGTCTGCCACCTTCTTTTGCTGAGTCAGGGATTCAGAACTTGTGGCTGAACAATCAGATTGCCGGTTTGTCGGGCGGAATTGACGTTCTCGGAGCAATGTCGCAAGTAACTCAGGTTTGGCTACATGTTAATAAATTTTCAGGGCCAATTCCCGATCTTTCTGGATGCAAATCCCTTTTTGACCTTCAGCTTCGTGATAATCAGCTAACCGGTGTGATTCCTCCTTCTCTGTCATCGCTTCCTGAGCTGCAAAATGTAACTTTGGAGAATAATTTATTCCAGGGTCCAGTACCCAAGTTTCCTGCAGGTGTTCAGGTCACCGATGGATCTAGTGACGGTAAAAATAGTTTCTGCAATACCAGTCCAGGCCCTTGTGCTCTGCAGGTGACAATATTGCTTCAGGTTGCTGGTGCCTTGAATTATCCATCAGCATTAGCCGAGTCTTGGAAAGGGAATAATCCTTGTCAGAATTGGCGCTTTATTGTCTGTGATTCAGGAAGTGTAAGTGTGATTAATTTTGGAAACCAGAATTTTCCTGGCCTCATATCACCTGCAATTGCAAACCTTACCTCATTAAGGACCCTGGACATGCATGCCAATAAACTTACTGGTTCTATACCAGCTACCCTGACCAGTTTGACAAAGTTGAAGGTTCTTGATGTTTCCAACAATAATCTCTCTGGAAAAATACCAGAATTTGCCCCAGGTGTGTCGGTGAAAACTTCTGGTAATCCCTTTATTGGAATAGAGTTGCCCCCTAGCTTCCCTCCAGGAAATGCATCATCTGGTCCAATTGACAAAGCGAAGGCTTCTGTCTCACCGTGGATTATTGTTGTTATTATTGTTGTTGCTGTTGTCATGGTTGTTGTTTTGGGTTTCATAGTTTATAGACGTTATTATGTAAAGAAGCAAAGTCGTGAATACAAGTCAGCTAAGGGCAGTAAAAATGGGAAAACCTCGCTTGAGGGTGATTCTGATGCAATATCAAGCGATTTACCCAGCCAAATGGGTACTGAAAACTATGATTTCCATTTTAGTGATGGTATCAGTGTCGCCATACCAATAGAAGTACTCCGAGAAGCAACAAACCATTTCAGTGAAGAAAACATATTGGGTGAAGGTGGATTTGGCATTGTTTATAAAGGACAACTTCATGATGGGACACAGATAGCCGTGAAGAGGATGGAATCTTCTTTTATGAACAAGAAGGGTCTAGGTGAGTTTAGAGCTGAAATTGAGGTCCTGTCAAAGGTTAGGCATAAGAACTTGGTTGCTCTTCATGGTTTTTGTGTCAACGGAAATGAGAGACTTCTGGTTTACGAGTATATGCCTCAAGGGACACTGGGGCAGCATTTAATTAGTTGGCAAGAAAGGGGCACCCTTCCACTCACTTGGAAACAAAGACTCTCCATAGCATTAGACGTTGCCAGAGGCGTTGAATATCTGCATGGATTGGCAAACCAGAGTTTCATCCACAGGGATCTCAAACCCTCTAACATCCTTCTCGGAGATGATATGAGGGCTAAGGTTTCAGATTTTGGTTTGGTTAAGATTGCCCCTGATGGGAAGCACTCAGTTGAGACGCGACTAGCTGGAACTTTTGGGTATTTGGCACCAGAATATGCTGGTAAGTGGATTCATGCTCATATACAAGTTAGGTCATCTCAGTTTATCTCGTTCACAGCATTCGTATTATCCCTCTCTGGATGCGTCAGTTATTTGTCCTACTAATTGACTAATTGTGGGTCTTGTACCTTATCTTGTCAACTCCCATATCACACAACATCTTTGATCTTACTGTCTTATTACCAAGTCAAACATACATTAGAGACGTTGAGGCCCCAAAGATGAGTTATGTCAACTCAATTGTTTGTATAAATGCATTTTACAGGTTTAACAAGTTAATTGGCGCATGTAGGCTTAATTACCGAGTTTTTCATTAGATTAATAGTTCACAACCATGATTTGGCTGTTTCGTATTATAGTGGAAGCAAAATATTTCGGTTATTTTCTTAGGTAAAGCCATTTTCATAAGGACGTATAATGCTTCAATGGAGAGTTAGGCACTAAAATACTGTCTCCTCCCTTTCTTACGGCTACTAAAAGAGCACTTTCTGTTCTTTAACAGCCACTGGCAGAGTGACCACGAAAGTTGATGTCTATGCATTTGGAGTAATCTTGATGGAGTTAATCACCGGACAGAAGGCCTTGGATGATGCACAACCAGAAGAGAAAGCTCACTTGGTCACTTGGTTCCGAAGGGTGACTTTTAACAAGGACGAGATCAGAAGCTCGTTAGATCCTTCCTTAAGACCAGATGAAGAAACCTTCAAAAGCATTTGGAAAGTGGCAGAATTAGCAGCCCACTGCACAGCTCGCGACCCATATCAGAGACCTATCATGGGGCATGCAGTTAATGTCTTGTCTCCCCTTGTAGAGCAGTGGATGCCTGGTTCCGATGATGAAGAAGAAGATAGTTTTGGCATTGATCTCAATATGAGCCTGCCGCAAGCCTTGCAGAGGTGGAAAGCTAACGAAGAGACGTCCACAAACAGCGACTTATTTACAGATACCAGCCCGGAGTTTACTAGCACGCCTCAGCTGCCTTCACGATACACAAGCTCGTTTAGCTAAATGATGGCCGGAGATACGTACCAATGATAAGATAGATACGTACATGCAGCTGCAGTTCAATCTCCGGCTCATCATCCTGCGAAGACGTGAAACCAGCAAATCATCATATCATTTTGTTTTGTTTAACCCACCCGTGCAGACCTCTTGTCAGCAACTCATCCTCGTATTTATCATTGATTTAACCTAGTATAGATTACCTTTACTCTTTTTCTTTTTCTTTTTTTTTTCTAAAGCAGTCCTTTTTAATTACCCTGAGAATTTGTTCTTAAAAATTTTAGATGAGGTAAATTATTTATTTGCTAACTTCGATCCTTAGATGTTAATACAGCAGCAACATTTTGATTATTCTGTCGTGCCCGGGCACTGCTCCAAGTGGTAGAGTCGTGGGATTGCCAATTTTTTACTGCTTATGCACAATGGCAGTCAATTTTACCAATATTATTTGCGGAGTAATTCTAGAAAGTGCTCAACTCTTTGATGAATTTACTAGCTTCTTTATTCGAGCAATCACAATTGGACTAAGCAGTTTCAGAGAAGCAGCAAAATCATATCTATCTCTCTCTGGCTACATTGATAACAAATGTCTTCCCACCCCTGTTCCTTCAAAAGATAGAAGAACGAACTCAAATGACAGAAACCCACCAATTTGCCTAAAGCATAGCGTTTCAATAAATTGCATTACCCAACTAATCAAGAAAGATAGCACCC
This sequence comes from Coffea eugenioides, assembly GCF_003713205.1. Taxonomy (NCBI): domain Eukaryota; kingdom Viridiplantae; phylum Streptophyta; class Magnoliopsida; order Gentianales; family Rubiaceae; genus Coffea; species Coffea eugenioides. The sequence goes on along the minus strand of NC_040035.1, from coordinate 49,285,408 downwards.
CTAACCTCATTTGGGAACAGGGCCATCATTTCCCACTCTCCTCGCAACAATTGCTGACTTGAACGAAGAACTAGTCTGATATAGTGATATTATGATCCCGCATGCACATGCATATCAATTCATTTTAACTTCCATTGGATGATTTCCGGTAATTAGAAATGGGGGCCTAAGCAAACAAAACAACCTCTCAGACTCAACAGAGCCAAAGAACGAACTTGGTTCTCTAATTTTTCTCATGGAAAACAATGATCTAGTAACATTGTGGCGGAATTGTGGGGTATAATTCATGGCCTGAAGCTAGCATGGAAGAAAGGCCACAGGAAAGTGGTACTGGAGACGGATTCACTAACAAGTATATCATGATTGAAGATCAGTGCAATAACAGCCCCCAGTGCAGATTAGAGAATGGTTATATGCAGATGTAACTGGGGTCGCAACCCCAAGGCTCTTTACATATCTAATGGGCTTTGAGCCCTCCAATGCACCAAAAAGGGAAACAATGGCCTACTCCCGGTTCAGAAAATGCAATACATTCGTCAGAGCACTGTAAGTTTTCTCGTTCATAGAAGTATCCTTCTTCCTCATCTCTTGGAGAAGGTCAAAAGCATCGTTTCCCCTTCCGTCCCTGCACAACTCCTCCAGAAGAGTCTTGTAAGTAAGAAAATCAGGTGACATAGAATTATCCAACATATCAAACACAATCTCAATGGCATCCTCAAACCTCCGTTCCAAAGCAAGACTGCAAATCAATATCACATATGTACTCCCTTTTGGTACAAAACCTTTTTCCCTCATCTCCTTAAAGAAGTTCAACCCCTGAGCTACCCTCCCCTTCTCACACAACCCCTTTGCGATATAACTGTAAGTATAAGCATTCGGCTCGCAACCATACAACCCCATCTCCCGAAAAATCCGAATGGCCTCATCCACTTCAAGACACTTGGAATAAGCTTTTATAATCATATTCAACGCAAAAGTATCCGGTATCACCCCAGATGCCTTCATTTGCTTCGTCAACGATCTAACAGCGTGTAGATAAACATAACACACATTCAACCTATTAAACTTCCGAAGCAGCGAATTCAATAACAATTTATAAGTTTCCAAAGAGGGTTTGACCGTCGGACCATCGCACTTCAGCATTTTCTTATAAATATCAAACGCTCGGTTGAATAAAAACTTACGGCCACAGCAGAATTTGATCATGGAGTTGTAAAGAGGGAGGCTTGGCGGGCAGGCTCCGGCAACGACTTCCTCGATGAGGGTCTCGGCAACGCGGTACCGTTTTCCGGTGGCGGCGATTTCAATCATGGTGAGATAGGTGACCTGGTCGTGCTTATAGCCTCGCTGTTGGGCGGTCCACCGGAAAATGTCGAGGGCGAGGTCAGGGTCGGTTTGGGCATTGAGGGCTTCGTCCACGTCGGAGGGAGTAAACCCGGGTTTGAGATTTTGGATCCATTTCTCGAATTGTTTCTCGGATGGGGTCCGGGTCCTGGGGTGGGGGTTGGGTTTTGCATATGGGTTTTGGGAAATTGGTGGCGATGGGGTTAGGGTTTCGGAGGGGTAATCTGAGGCGGTGTTGGAGATGGGGCGGAGAGACAAGGAGGAAAGAGATGTTCTCAGAATCGAAATAAGTGAATTGCGTGGGATGAGTTTCATGGCGATTGGGTGAGTTTCGAGCGAGCTCAGCAGTCGGTATCAATATCATTCGCTTGGGAGGCTACAGCTGGGAATCTCGACTGGAAAGGTGAAGTGTTCAGTCTTTTTTTTTTTCTACACTGATTCAGTTGGGATTTGGGTAGGGGCTCACCTGTGGAAAGTTGAATTCGAATTTAAGCTCAATTTTATTTTGTATTACTCGAACTCAGTGCTCATTGAGTCCACTTAAACTTATTTCGAGTTCAATCAAGTTTACTTAAATTTAACAAATATAAATTTATATGTTATATAATTTTAAACAAGAGATAAAATATACATATCATATTAATAAATTTAAAAAATTATATATACATATATATATATATATATATATATATATGTAAAGTTTGATTGATCTAATTAAACTTGACGAGCTTGCAAACTTCACATATTAAGCTTGAGTTCAACTTATCAAATACTCGGCGAACTTTCGAATTTCGCATATTAAACTTGAGTTCGACACATCAAATAGTTCGAACTCGATTAATACGAATTTGACTTCAAACTTTGATCGAATAAACTTGCAAACAATTCGATTAAACTCGACTTGTTTGCACCCTAGATTTTGGGCTTGAAAAGAGTCGTGCATCTGACTGTGCGTTGCAATTAAAGGCGACGTTGTTAGAAGTTCATATTGATTATCCTTAAAAAGTTTTATGCACCTACTTAAATAAGGAGTCAAATTTGTGTGCAAGTGGTTCGTTTGCATAATCATAAAAATAGTGGACAAACTCGTGTGCGTAACAACATATTAGTATCGAGAACCTGGGCGACTGCCCCTCTAAATCATCCTGTGCCGTCTGTTTGAGCTTTCATTCTTTACCAGGCTAGAGGTCAGAAGCAAATTTTGCTACATAATGACTAATTCCATTCTTATAGCCTACTGATGAAAGTAAACGAGCAGAGCGAGAGCGAGAACCATTCAGCCCGCTGCAGGATATCTTCCCGTATGGTGTCAATTGTGCGGTCCTCAGTCCTCCATTTTCTTGAGCATGTCAACCACCTCAATTGTCTTTCATCCATCCAGCTTCCTCGGCCATTAACAAAGCCTGTTCGATTGCCATGGTTATGGCCTTGCCTTTCTTTATCTCCTGCAGTGCCCAGACCTCCACTAGTTCCCCTTTCGAGGTCCTTGCAACCATCCCAAGGCCCGTTCTTATTTTCTTTGCTGAAACAGCAGCGTCGGTGTCTCGCGATGTTTGTGAACACCGGCGCTAGCCCCTCTTTAAGATCTTAGAAATTCTTTTACTGTGTCTCCTAAGTAATTGTAAATGTTTCACCCTTTTTTTTTTTTTTGGTAGAAATTGAGTTTGTCCCCACTAAAGATTTTTTAAATATCTTTTTATATCCCTTCAAAACTCTAGAGAATTTTTCATTTATATCATTATGAGTGTTGTGCTTCATCCCCCAACATATATATATATATATATATATATATTTTACAAAAATATGAGAATGGGTATTAAATATACATCTTCATAAATCTTGTCCCCCAAACCCCAAACTCTGGTTCTGCCAATGTTTATAAAGATTTTAAGCGTCCTCTCTCACAAATATAATGTGCATACATTCTTACACCATTAGGCTTCAACGCCCACAAAACTAACTGAAGAGTTACTACTAATTGTTTCATAACTCAGTTCCGGTTGTTTCTTGCGATCGTAATTCTACAAGCGCTTTTGGATGGATTTATGATTTTTGTTGCACGCAGGGAAAAAAATGTACCTGTTATTTATGGTGGTGTTTTCTTAGGAGTAGCTAGCTTTAATTAAAAATCACAGATAAAATAAGAATTGTCTCGCAATCGCCCGGATGTGTTTAATTTTGTGTTGTTATCAGTGAGTGAGAGTAGGGTCCTTAATACGCTGGCCACTTTGGGCTGCTGCTCCCACCAATTTTGACTGTGAAGCATTCAGCATAATTACTAATTTGCTAAATCAATAAAATGCAAGAATGACATGAGAAGAAATCCACCTCGCTGATAGGCGGTGGAGTACTTACCACTGTGATTTTCAATGCTGAGAAGATTGCAAAATGAGATGCCCTGCTGACCCACTCAATGTCCCCTTGCGTTGCAGTCCAATTATTAGTAAAAGTTTCTGTCAGTTATCTCACAAGCAGAGGCGTCGAAATGAGTGTTTTGTGCGGGTTTAGATTGATTAAAATGAGTAATGAGTATAAATGAATCAACTCAATTATATTTATTTAATAAGTTAAAATATAAATTGAATAATTCAATTATTCATTTATATCTCATTTATTTTAATTTTTTATAAACTAAGTTATCAATTTATATTATCCTTTACACCTATCATTAATTTTAAATATTTATTTATAATATTCAATAAATCTAATTATCAACCTTATAAGGGTAAAATACAGAAAATCTCCTTGTGATTTGATTATTTGACACGCTACCCCCTCATTATTTAAAAACACCCACACTACCGCTCATGCTTTGGATTATAATAGAATGGGTAAAATACAGAAAACCTCCTTGTGGTTTGACTAATTGACACGCTACCTCCTCATTATTTAAAAACACTCACACTACTCCCTCGTGCTTTGGACTAGAGTGGAATTACGCTTTTTGACCTGATGTGAACCGGTAGTCTGTCTATTACTAATCTTTTTCTTTTTCTTTTATTTTCCTTTCCTTTCCTTTTCTTTTCTTTTTTGTCTTTTCTTTTCTATTCTTCCTCTCCATCTTCCTCCATTTCACATTCTCCACAACTCACAATGTCAAAGCATGCTTGGGAGGTCTCCGACGAGTCTTTTCAGGTGGTGGTTTCCCAAAAGCACTGCAAGTGCAAAACCCACATGCCGAAACCTTCGGAGACGGCGGCTCTATCGCCGGAGACACCCTACCAGTGCGATAACGGGGTCCGCCGCCATTGGATCGGCTCCTCTCAATCGATCCAACAACGGTTCTTGGTGACACCCGGGAGGCAGCGACCTCTTCTTTGGCTTCTTGCTAGCCTTGGGGTTGGGTTCTTGGTAGCCCTATATAACTACAGGCAAAATCGCTTTTATTTGCAGGTTTTTGGGGGATCGGAGATTTTAGTTTAGAATCTTCTTTCAATTCTTTGCTAAGATGAAGCTCTCTTTCTCCCTCTCCTCAAAGCCCCAAAATTTGACCCTCGAGAATCCCTCTACCATCGCCACCGACGCCGAAGAGTCAAAAGAATTCGTTACCGAATTCGACTCCTCCAAGGCCCCAACCGCAAAAAATAGGGATAATCGGGTAATTCCTCCTAAACCCAACAAATGGAGGCCGACTAAGAAGATGAAGAACCTCAAGCTCCCACTCCAATCTGATGCTCAAGAGCAACCGATGCTCCAATTTGAAGTTGTTAAATCTGGCCCGTCTGACCCAACTTTTGAGAGTATGTCCTATGACCTTAATCTGCGTAATTCGGGTAATAGGGCACTACTATTGCCGCGCTGCGTAATTCTTTTCTTCTTTTTCCTTTTGCCGCTATTGCTGCCATTGCCGCTGCCACTTTGTTAGCCATTACTGCCACCATCACCTACCACAAAACTTTCAGCAACCCAAGAGACATAAATAGACAACCCAAGAGACATAAATTGTCGCTGCCACTTTGTTAGCCATTGCAACGAAATTCTGAATTCAACAATGCTAGAAAGTTGCGTGAATGATGGAGATCAAGGTTTACGAACCCCTGATAAAATTGGATGAAGATGAATTGATTTATCGGTTCAAGCCAGACTGAATTGACAGTGGAAGTGCCCAGATTTTTGGGATTCTTTGGGCAGCAAGGTCCACCTAGATTTTGTGAGGTGCTATGGTAGATTCTGGCAATGAAGATTTTGGATCGAGTAAAGGAAGAAAGGGAAAGGAAAATGGAAGGGAAAAGCAAAATAGAAAAAAATGAAAACTGAAGGAAAAAAAAGGAAGGAGCAAGATTTCTCCTATAAAAATTGTAAAGATACCTATGATAGTTAAGTCAAAGCACCAAAATTGAAAGAACAAATGACAATAAAATAAAAAATATTAAAAAAATAATAATACATCACTTGCAGGTAATATACAGGTTACCGGTTAAATTTCACTTTAGTCCAAAGCTCGAGGGGGTAGTGTGGGTGTTTTTAAATAATGAGGAGGTAGCGTGTCAATTAGTCAAACCACAAGGAGGTTTTTTGTATTTTACCCTAATAGAATTACGTTTTTTGACCTGCTGTAAACTGGTAGCCTGTCTATTATTAATTTTTTTCTTTTTTATTTTATTTTCCTTTCCGTTCCTCTTTTTTCCTTTTCTTTTCTATTCTTCCTCTCCTTCTTCCTCCATTTCACATTCTCCACAACGCACAATATCGAAGCAAGGGGGTCTTGGCATCAGCTCATTTTTTTTATTCTTTATTTTTTTTTCATTTTCATCTTTTCTTTCTTTTTCCTCCTCTCTCCTGCTCCCCTTCCTCCTCCACCACTTCACACCACCATCCCCTCCACCAGAACTGGGAATCAAGCGACCTTATTCAATGTTACCGGGCAGCCCCTTCGATTTTCAGAGCCTCCTGTTGTCAGTTTTTTGGCTAGAGATCTTGTAAGAGGGTTGCTAGTAAAAGAGCCACAATATAGGTTGGCATACAAACGTGGGGCAACCGAAATTAAAGCAGCATCCCTTCTTTGAAGGTGTAAATTGGGCTCTGATTGTTGTGCAAGCCCTCCAGAGATCCCAAGGCCATTCGAGCTTGAGAAGATTCCGGTCTCAACAGCGTCAACTGGTGGAAAGCCTGCTCCTGGAGCTATGCCCTTTTAGCAAAATTCTGATAATTACCTCGAATTTGATTTCTTTTAATGGCTTTCAAAGCTAGTTAGCTAGGTGTGATTCCTGCCGCCTTTCTTGTGAATCATCCGGCAGTTACCGGATTATAGGACGGAAAACGAAAAACGAAAAGGGATGCCATTTTCACTCATCTGATTTGTCTAATTTTTCAAGAATTTTGTGATGGAATCTTATGAAATTCATGAAATTTTTTCTCGAACATTTGGGTGAATTTGGATTTTGGGGCCATTGTTTTTGGAAGAATCTTTGGAGACAAAGCCGCGGGCGGTGGTGGTGACTAGCGTCAGTAGAGAGAGACGACAGAGCAAAACAATAAGAGGGTATGAACAACTTTTAGAAAATTTTAAAAGTGCATCACTAATTTCTCAAATTTGTAAAAATACCTATGATAGTTAAGTCAAAAGCACCAAAATTGAAAGAAAAAATGATAATAAAATAAAAAAATTTAAAAAATAATAATGCATCACTTGCAGGTAACATACAGGTTACCGGTCAAATTTTATTCTAGTCCAAAGTACAAGGGTAGTGTGAATGTTTTTAAATAACGAGGAAGTTGCGTATCAAATAGTCAAATCTCAAATGGCCTTGTTTGGATTGCGATTTTCCGTGATCACATTTCTTTATTACCTTTTTTCCTCACATACATCAAATCGCTACAGTAATTTTTCCATGGAAAATGCAATCCAAACACAATCATGGTTTTCTGTATTTCACCCGCCTTATAATTTATCCACCCTGTGTGATCACTCATCATTAATTATGTACGTACTTACTGACGTGGTTCAGAATGAAAGCGTAATTAACACGGTCAAACAGATAATAATGCACATTGAAAATGCAAGTTGATCACGTCACCGACTAAAGTACACACTCCTTCAAGGTTCCAACTACAAGGTAACAATTTCTGTTTTTGAGCAACCTTAGCCTGGATAAAGAACAATACTGAGTCTTTTTCTTTTAATCATCTTTTTTTTTCTTTTTAATAATCCATCGACAGCAATTATAGTAATATAGTAATAGACAGTATGAGACTTTTAAAAAAATTTATTGTATTACTCCAATTACTACTATGAGGAGGAGTTCCTCATACTCTTAGGGTAATATACAGTGAGTTTGTTTGGACAACAAGAATTTGGAATAAAAATTTCAGATTTTGTTTTGCTTGTATCATACACATAATTCCTAATTACCTTTTTATCTCACATACATCATATCATAAAAAGTGCTACAGTAACTAGATCAAATAAATCATCCAAATAAATTATTGTCCAAACAAACTCAGTATGAGACTTTGATCAAACTAGGGCTGCAAACGAGCCGAGCCGAGTCGAGCTTTGAGCTAATCGAGCCGAGCCTCAACTAAATTTTACCAAGCTCGAACTCGACGAGCCGGCAAATTTCGAGCTCGAGCTCGACTCGAATCAAGTCGAGCCGAGCTCGAGCTCAAAAAAAAATAAAAAATAATTATTTTATTTTTTAAAAAATAAATAAAATAATATTTTTTTCTTAATAAATAATAAAATATTAAGGATATATACGTAATTTTACTATAAAAATAAAAAATAAAAAAATATATATATAATATACGTAATTTTATTATTAAATAAAAATAAAAATAAAAAAAATATATATATATACCCAAGCTCGCGAGCCGGCTCGCGAGCTAACGAGCTTAATATTCTGAACTCGAGCTCGAGCTCGACTCGAGCTCGATTAATAACGAGCTCGACTCGAGCTCGACTCGAGCCGCTCGCGAGCAGCTCGATTCGTTTGCAGCCCTAGATCAAACGGAGCCGATTAGAAAAATGGACCTTAGCGTTGCTCTCTCCTAATCAATAGGTGGGTTAATAAGTTCGAAGTCTATTGCCTAATCCAGATTCAAAAGCGTATACCAGCTGATTTAATGTACTAAAAAAACAAAAATGTACTTCTGCTAAGGGTCGACAAATTGCGAAGTAAAATGACCCCTGCAATAATTGAGGCTCCGTTTGGATTAGCTGTTTTTTGGATTGATTTTCAAAAACAGCACTGTAGCATTTCGTTTTTGAAATACAAGTCCGTTTGGATTAGTTGTTTTTCAGGTTGTTTTTCAAAAACTATATGAAAAACTTTTACTGTAGATGTTTTTTGGATTATTTTTAGAGGTATTTTTAAAACATATTTTTGGGTATTTTTATAATTTTATTTTTACATACATTTATGCATTTATAATAAATTTATAAATATTTATAAATAAACATATTTATATATTCGCTAAAAAATATATAAATGTATTATATTATATATAATACATAACATATATATATTTATAAATGTATAAGTGTATATTATTATAAATGTATAAATTATAAATGAATATTATATAAATGTATAAATTATAAATTATAAATTATAAATTTTATATTTTTATATAAATATACATTTATGGATTTATAATACATTAATAAATATTTATAAATAAATATATTTATATAAAAATATAAAAATATATTATAAATTTATTATATTATATATAATACATAATATAAATATATTTATAAATTTATAAGTGTATATTATTGTAAATTTATAAATATAAATTAATATTACATAAATGTATAAATTATAAATTATAAATTATAAATTATATATTTTTATATATAAATATACATTTATAAATAAATATATTTATGTATTTATATAAAAATATATAAATGTATTATATTACATATAATACATATTATAAATATATTTATAAATGTAAAAGTGTATATTATTATAAATGTATAAATTACAAATGAATATTATATAAATGTATAAATTATAATTTTATTAATATATATTAATATTATGTATAAATGTATTAATATAATTAATATAAATGTACAAATGTATTAATATTATGTATAAATGTAAAATTAATATTATGTATATTATTATAAATGTATTATATTATGTATAATACATAATATAAATGTATATTATAAATATACATTAATATACATTATGTATAATTGTACATTTATATAAATGTAAAATATATATTATATATAATTTATATAATATATAATATATAATATTCATTTAAATATATTATAAATATGTAAAAATATTTTTTAAGTAAAATAAAATATTTATAATATGTAAAAATAAATATATAAATATTTAATATATAATATACATTAATATTAATTATAAATATTTTAATATTATAAATATGTTGTTTATATAATATTTCAATTTGTAATATTTATTGTATATTTCATTATATAAATATTCATATAATATATAATATATAAATATATAATATATAATTTTCAATTTGTATAATATACATAATATTGTATATATATAATATAATATATTATACATAATATACATTATTACATTATTACATATTATGTATATTATATATTATATCTAACATTATTAGACATTATTATACACAATAATGTACATAATAATATTATACATTAATAATGTATATATTATAATATAATGTACATAATATATTATGTATAAATATTTACACCTTTATGTATACAATATTACATATTATGTATATTATATTATGTATATTATAATATATTATGTATAATATTAATGTATATAAATATTTATATAATATATAATATATATAATTTTCAATTTGTATATTTCAATTTATATTAATATAATATATATATATATAATATACATAATTGAAATATACATATGTAGTTGTTTTTGATATAATGTTTGGATATGGTGTTTTTAGAATTGTTTTAGAAATACATTTACTGTAGCATTTGGGATGTGAAAAACAGTTTTTCAGAAACAGCTCCAAAAACAAGGATCCAAACACACCCTGAATTTTTTTGTCCCCCAATATTTTGGGTTTCTTCAGCCTGCCTTGTTAGAGAAAAACCATCAAGAGTGCGACACACGGTTGATGTCTTGATGAAACGGAAAGGAAAGCAGCATAAAGCAATGCAATGGTGACTGTTGAGTGGTGGACTCTGACACTCTTTCTAGAAGGAAGTGCGGAAGCATGGCAGAATAAAGGCAGAACAAAGGCGTGTTAAAAGCCTAATAAAGGAGCAGTCTTTGGGAGAGACCAACAATGACATGTACGATTGTGCTATCAAAATATACGTCCGTATTAGTGTCCATTGTATTTTTACATAATTAATGATTAACACCAAAAACAAAAAATGGGAGAAGTTCAAAAACTGAGCGTGTCATTTTTGGATGAAATTAATTTTATATATGCTGGCTGTCTGTCTATACATTATCTTTTTTTTTTTTTATCAACTCCTATGCACAAAACGAAAATTTAGAAGCCAATTACGACATAATGTAAAGTTTAATAATGTCTTGTTGACCAAAAAGATTGACGTCATCTCTCTACAATTATGCAGATCTACTGCTTTATAAAAGTTTTTCCTAATTATTCCCGAATTATTAATTATTAAATCATCAATGCAAATAAACTAACGAGCAAGGCCAAGTTAACTTTTTTCTCCTTTTCTTTTCATTCGATTCCCATCCCCCTTTCCTCTTTCCTCTGGGCCTCAATAATTCCCAAAAGGAGTCAGATTTACCCACTCACGATCTTCCCCCTGTTGGCCAATTGGGGTGAAGTTTCTCCTGCCTATTCTTCCATTCCAACTCCCACCGCCATCTTACGTCATCATTATTCGTCAGACACAACCATTCTCTGCATAATTCCCCTGATTTATCTCTTTACGCTTCTCCTCTTTTTCTAAAAATAAAAAAGAAGAAGATAAAACTAGTACTCACTCTGTAATTTTAATTTTGAGGGGTCTCTTTCAGCTCACTTTTGAGACATTCTACATTTTATACGCTCCCAAAGCTCACCTCTTGCTCTCCGTTCACTTGGCTCAATTCCCATAGTTACTTACATATGCTCCTCTGCTGTCGTATATTAAAATTTTTTTTTAGTTATTCCCGTCTCCCGGACCCCCACTCAATAAACCCTCATCTCTCTCACCCAAGCTGCAAAACACTAGTATGGCTCGTTTTACTTTTCTAGCGTTCTCCTCTCTTCTGCTTCTTGCTTCCCTTTCCATCACCGGTAAGTTTCATCATCAACAAAACGCTCATCTGGATTATTTTTTCCACAGACACAGTAGTTGAACTTTCACATTCTGATCATTGTGCATATTGTGTGTTTTTTCATATATTGCAGGCGCAGAAATGTCAGCCAAGGTAGGGATATGCTACGGCCAACTGGGGAACAACCTGCCCACCCCAAGCAAGTCCGTTGAGCTCATCCAAGCCCTCAAAGCCAAAGGTGTCAAAATCTACGATGCAAACCCAAAAATCCTCGCCGCTCTCGGGGGCACCCCCCTTCAAGTCTCGGTGATGGTGCCCAATGAGATCATCACCAACATTTCCTCTAACCAAACCCTAGCTGACCAATGGGTCAAGACCAACGTGGTCCCCTTCTACCGCAAGACTAGAATCCGGTACCTCCTGGTCGGCAACGAAATCTTAAGCGGCCCCGACAAAACAACCTGGTTTAATCTGGTTCCGGCCATGCGAAGAATCAGATACTCGGTCAAAACATTTGGTCTGAATAAAGTCAAGGTCGGAACTCCATTGGCTATGGACGTGTTGGGATCTTCGTTCCCTCCGTCCAGTGGCTCTTTTAGGTCCGACGTTTCTGATAAAGTCTTGAAGCCGTTGTTACAATTTTTAGATCGGACCAAGTCTTTTTTCTTCATCGACGTGTACCCTTATTTTGCGTGGGCATCCCAACCTGCCAGCATCAATCTTGACTACGCGCTGCTGGCGTCCAAGAACATTACCTACACGGATCCGGTTTCCGGTTTGACCTACACTAACCTGTTGGACCAAATGCTGGACGCGGTCATCTTTGCCATGAAGAAGCTCGGGTACCCGAATATCCGGGTATTTATTGCGGAAACGGGTTGGCCCAACGGCGGGGACGTGGACCAGATTGGAGCGAACACATACAATGCTGCCACTTATAACCGGAATGTGGTCAAGAAGTTGATGGCTAAGCCGAAGATCGGGACACCGGCCAGACCCGGCGTGGTTCTGCCTGCTTTTATTTTTGCTCTGTACAACGAAAACCAAAAGCCGGGTCCGGGCACGGAGCGGCATTTCGGGTTATTGTACCCGAATGGGACTCGTGTGTATGAGATTGATCTGTCTGGTAAGACGCCGGAATCCGAGTACAAGCCGTTGCCGGAGCCAACTAATAATGAGCCTTACAAGGGGAAGATTTGGTGCGTGGTGGGCGAGGGAGCAAACCGGACGGCATTGGCGGCGGCATTGGGTTATGCATGCGGGCAGGGGAATGGAACCTGTGACCCGATTCAACCGGGTGGGAAATGCTATGAACCGAATTCACTAGTCCACCACGCGAGTTTTGCTTTTAGCTCATATTGGGCCCAATTCAGGAAGGTTGGTGGGACCTGTTATTTCAGCGGTCTTGCAACCCAGACCATCCGAGATCCAAGTAAGTACTGTATCCATCTCAAATTCTCAATTTGTGATTATTATTCTGCATGAATGTGTTGTTGAATGCTTGAGTCATGATTAATGTTGCACAAATGGGACTAGTAGCAAAGGGCATGGCATAGTCCGTGAGTGGAATTTGACCATTTATTTCCTCCTTTCTTAATAATACATTAATACTACTGCTGGTCAGTTTGTTTATCCTCTTCTTTTTCTTTTTTTTCCCCCCCTTTTCGTACTCTCTTGTTTAGTCTGAACTCTGACCTGAACTCTTGCACAGCTTTATTTAATACTGCTAGAATTAAATACTTTCCTCAAAAAAAAAAAAAGAAAAGACCGCCTTTAATACTAGAATGAATTAAACCGCGTGGTGGGGGGAGAAAGGGCAGTGGACATGGCTCAGTAGAACGTGCAGAGCATTTAATAGCAGTGGACATAGCTCAGTAGAACGTTGTGGGTAGGTGACAGAATAACAGGTAACTCCATGGCAGATGACCTATTCATTACCGGTCGGAATTTTCCTTCTTTGAATTACGGCTGGATGGGATTTATCTTTTTTTTTTCTTTATATATATATATATATTTTTTTTTAACCTTGGCTTACCCGTCATTAGTAAAGATTATTTTAATTTTTTGCATGGAACAAGATTAGCTTTCTCTGACAGATTTAAGTGATAAGACTCTGTATATGCTAAACCTTGTTGTGTCGAGCTTATTCATTACTACCTTGGCTTCATGGGGCATGTTTATGCTGCTGATGTAGTTTAAATGTTAGCATCCATATTTATTCTTTTCTTACACAGTAGTACTGATTTCTCGAGCCATGTTTCATGTGTAGGTTATGGATCTTGCAAGTTCCCAAGTGTCACCCTTTGAAGTCAGCATGAAGCAGATCACCGGAAAGAATTTGGATACAGAATCATAATGCTCGAACTTAACATCTCTATTGCTTAAGAGCCTTATTTTTTGGCCAATAAAATTGAGTGCCAATTTTTTGTCCTCCTTTTTTCGTGAGTAATTCGTTTAGCCTCTCAGCCAGTCTCACCCATTGTATCCAATTCCTCCCCCCAAAACCCAAATCACCAAACGCCATTGTACCCAATTTTTTCTTTTTTCTTTTTGTCAAAGGCATTGTACCCAATTTGTTTTACATTTTCAAGTGCATTCTTCTGCAACTTGTACAACTACTCCTCCGTCTGCATTCACTGGACTAAAATGGGCGGGCCATACCAGATTTGCAGAGGTGCTGTTTAGTGAACGTTGCCATCTACTGTCGGCACCCCTTTTTACAGAGTTTCAACGGCTATGAATCTTTATGGAGGATCCCAAGCCGCTATTCTGTCATGTTCTCCGGCTAATATTCTATTGCATGTCTTGACCATTAATCTATATTATCAGTACTCCTTTCGTCCCATTAATCTCTTTTCTCCAATCATTAGGATACTCGAGTACGATGCTTTTTAATTGTTTAATATCCTACAGCAATTTAACAATAACACATATATAGTTAAATAGGAAAAAGACATTTTATCATCCACATGCAAATTAAACCCCTGATTTGCAAATGCTATCTTGTCCACTGTCTCCTTGCAATTTGATTCAAACTCCACCCTTTTCCAGCCTTCCAGTGTGACTATTTTGATGGCTTTCCTTATCGCTAGAGTCTCTTCCATGTTGCCATTTTGGCTGCATGTTCTTGGAACAGCCCAAGTTGGTATCAACCTTTCTTTGTCATCTCTCCCAACTATTCCCCATTCTGTCCTGCTCAATTTTTTGTTGAAAATTGCAGCTGTATTAATCTTTATATTCCCTTTCTCGGGGAGTTCCCATTTTCTGAATTCAATCTTGTCTTTGATCCACTCATTTCCTTCACCTTCCTGGTTCTTTGTTGTTTCTTGGTATTCTCTCCATTCTCTCAAAGCTTTGTTGATTGGAATGAAAGGGTCCCTTTCCACCTCATTGAACTGGCCGTCATTTCTTGCCTTCCAGACTCTCCATAGCAAGTTTGCTGTCAAAACCATAGTTATTAAACCCGATCCGGTCCGCGCGGTTGAATCGGTCAAATTAGTGGATCCACCATGGAACAAAGCCGGTTTAACAATTGGATCGGAGTTGCGGATGACACGTTTTGAACCGTTTGATTCGGACGATCGAACCGGTGATCCGCCAAACCCGATGATTTTTTATTAACTAGGCGGGTTTGGAAATTTTCTAAAATTACCTTTTTATCCAAATTTTTAATTTGATCGGCCACACTAGTATGGGCATTTGTCATCTTTTTGACAATTAAATGAGAAAAATTGAAAAGAAATTTGAAAAATTAGGGTTATTTTCTTTCTTTGATACTTAGATTTGCCATTTATATTTGTGTATAATATCAATATGAATTCATAAACTAAAGAACATATATGAGTATGGATTGTATGTATGAACTATGGAATATGAATAGATTATGGTTTGTTAATATTTTAAAATTTCTGTACTTGTATTATAATTAATAAATTGATTTAATTATATTATATTTTTTTATTATACAGTATAACCCGCCGGTTGAACCATTGACCTGTCAATCCGGTCCTCCTGCCGAGTTGATGCTCGGGTTGGTTTTAATAACTATGGTCACAACAATATGGTCCTGCCCCTCCTCTCCCTTTGTTGCCTGTATCAATTCTTCCCACCAATGTCAGAATGAATTCCTTAGCCCCTCTAAGCTTATGTTTTAAAACTCGGACTAGATAGTGATTCGGTAGAGTTCAAAGGTCAGGGGTCGATGGGTTCGATACGTCATAAATATATATAATTAATATAACATATAAAAATTTCCCTAAAATTGGTGGTTTATAACATTACATACATATTTGATGAGTTTAGATATAATCCAAAAGGATTCCACCTAAAAAATTTAAAAATTATAAGTAAAAATGTAATAGGTTAATTTTATACTTTACTAAAACAATATGGGGTCAAAATAAACTTATAAAAAAAAATTTGAGGAGGGCTTCTAAAGCTAATAAATGCTAAACCTAATGTTTCTTTTTTGCGAGGAGCCCGCCTCTTCCTTCTTTCTTTCCTTTTTATCTTGTCTTTGTTCCTTCTTCTCTCTCCATCATAAAGTCAATAATTCTCTCCTTTTCTTTTATCCCACACAAACCAAACACATCAAATACATATGAAAACTCTCTTTTTCTTCATTATTTTTCTCTTTCCCTCTTATCTATTCTCTTCCCTTCTTTGCTCTTTTTCTTTTTTTTTTCCTTCAATTTAATTTCAAATCTTTGAAAATTTAGTTGCATGAAATGGGGTTTAGTGAATTTAGAGAATGAAAATTTTCTCCTAATCTAGATTTCTAACTTCATTCGACACTAATTCTTAGCGCTATTCAAAAATCAAAGGAGTTGGAAAAAAAAGGAAGGAAGAAGCCATCAGGATGGCAGTGAGTCCGGTTTCTTTTTTCTTTTTCTTTTTTTGTTTTTAAGTTTGGATATTTTAAAGTTATACAACCTTTTTTTAAAAAAAATTCCTCAATTTAGTACAGAGGATGTTGCATGAGATTCTAACAAAAACACAATGCTTTCTTATTAACTTGATTCTACTTTGCTGTTTGGTGGTGCTTGTTATAAAATTAAAAAAAAACCATTAGAATGGAAAATTTGGAAAAAAAATCCGGTTTTACTGGTTCCCGGTCAAACCCAGTCTTTGACCGAGTCTTTGATTAACGGTTTATTAAAGAGAATCGAACCGAATGATTGGTCAATTTTCGGTTCAATCGGTCGGACCTTCTACAATGTATAGGTGCTGCTTTCCAAATCAGCCCTTCTACAATGGAATAGCATATATTCCAAAGTTTCCACTGCTTCTCCCCATCTATTGCACCCCATCTATTGCACATGGGACTTCCCTTTCTAGTTTTGTTCATCACTACTTCATTGACTGGTAAGACCTCTCTTAGGCACTTCCATATGAAATGTTTTAGTTTGTGCTTCATATTTAGTCCCCATAGTTCCTTCCATGCTCTAGATCCTCCATGTTCTTACTCTAGTTCGATTCTCCTCCATCATCTTTTTTCCTTCTTTGCTTTAGCAGCTTTGCCCACATGTACCCAGATTTGACACTATAGATTCCTTTCTCATTTCCTATCCAGTACATCTTATCCTTCCTTCCTGTTTTGCTAATAGGAATTGTCATTATTTCATTGTCATCCCTTTCCTACAATGTCTTTTCTAGCAGCATTTGATTCCATTCCCCATGCCCCCTTGGTACTTGAGTTCTTTAAGTTTTAGCGTGTTAGAAGATATATTGTGAATGGGCTAAGTTTGAGATAGATTCCAACTTTTCTGTTGGTGCAATTGAGAAAATTTTCCTTTGGATTGCTATTTTCTGCGGTTTTTATATTAAAAAAAAGGTACTATTTCGATTTGATATATAAAAGGTTAAAAAAAATTGAAAAAATATGTTTACGAAAAAAGTAAAAATTTTTTGGGAGAGAATGGCTTTCCAAACAAGGTATTAACACTTATACCAGTTTTCCCAGCTTCACTAAACACTTAACCTTAACAACATGCTATTTTGATAGGCCAATTCATTGAATATTTGTATTGTACTACCCGTCCTCGTGATTAAAAGTGGTACAATTATTTCAAACATCAGCGCGCTTTGATGGAAGGAAGATTTAGAAGTATTTATCAATTTTTTTCTCTTCTTGGTTTATGTGGTTTATAAAACCAAAGTGAAGAAAAATGCTGTGGTTCACAAGATATTAGCATACGGAAAATTTGCTCAGAAATTACTGACCATTTAACCTTGAATCAATTGGATCTCTTGGTTCAAAAAATATTCATTGATGGACAATCGACCCCTAAGAGTAAGCGGTTTCTAATTGTATTTCACTTAACAAGAATATATCGATGAAGTTAGCTGATTGAAAGATGCCATGTGACATCACGTTATATAATTCCATTCTTTTTCAGAGGAAAAGGGTTCATGTCATCTAAGAAATCAGCAAGGCACGGTGCAAGTGTAGCACACAATTCTTAACGCATTAGCACGAGTTTACGGAGCACTTCGTAGGGTACGGTTTTGATGCCTCTAAAATAACTTGACAAATGAGAGATAATTGTATCATTTAGCTAATTCCGTGGTGTAAATGATTCTGTGCCCACTTTGCTTGATGCGTCCAAGAATGTGATTTCTTCGATGAGTTTGTGTTTGTGTGCTCAACTTGACGTTGGTTACCCCCTTGGAATTGATTGGAATAATTGCCTTCTTTAGCAGTAGAGGCTCTGGATACATGGCAAATTTTCCTTTTATCAACATGCATTTACGAAAGCGTTTGTTAGGTTGCTCCTGCTTGAAGTTGTTGCTTATGGGAACATTGGTCAGTTTCAGAACTCAATTTCTAACATTATCAGAAACATCTTATACCACTTGGAGAGGTGATGGTTTGAGTTGTGTTAGATACGTAGGTTTTGTGAAGCAAATGTTGAAACTTGAAACTAGTAGGATCAGTTCTTCTGAGAAGTAACGAGGAATCTGTGATCAGCGAAGCTCTGTTTCATTACCTTCATAATTTTCACACTTGAGTCGGTAGTTATTGTAGCATTTTATGAGTGGCTTCATTCTTACATGTATTATTAGCGTGCCCAAGGTCGTGAGATATTGAAGTTGTTGATGAATGACCAAGCAACATACATCCTGTTAATAGAAGTTTATTCTTAAAGAGGTTAGAAATATATAACCACATTCTGGTTTTCTCAGCAGCATACCAGCCTATGCTATGTGACGATAAATTTTATGTCAATCTGAAACAAGAACTTGGCATGCCTTGTAGTTGATCTAGGAGTAACAAAAAAAAGTTCCATGTGTGAATATATAAAAATCCCATTTGTCAATTCATATGCGTAATGAGATCCACTTAACATGTAAAATGGAATTAAGTGGGGCTTTATATGTTCGCGTGGTACTTTTCCATTCGTCATGAAGGAGCAATTACAGATTAGTAGTTGCTTTGGACCAACATAAAATTTTCACTGTCAATCCCAAGTAATTCTTTGTAAGCTAACTTTACATACAGGATGGATACCACAAACAAATACAAATAAATTCTCTGAAAGAATCCAGAACTGAAACCAAGCTAACTTCAACAAAGCTAAACAGCTATTACGTTTATCCTCGTCTGTGAAAAATGGCTAATGAAGTTCTTGATTCTAAACAGGGACTTAAGCTACTCTTGAGATTTTGGAATACCTCTTTATCCACTCATAATGCTCCCAACATTCTATTTAATATGTTTGCATGCATGTTCAACAGTAAACAACAGGCCTTATAAACTTCAAAGTTTCAAAATCAGTAGGTTATATCAGATCATTATGTTATCATCTCCTGTTGCAACTCGTAAGAGAAAAAAGTGTGTGAACGGCCCAGCACAATAGAGACTTTTTACCAGTAAAAAATCTCATCTCAGAAATTAATTGTTAAAGTTCTCAAATCCTAAGGATGTAATCTGATGAAGAATCTCTTTTCTCAATGCAGCATTCGCTTCTGCAGGGCTGGGAACTAGATTCCTCGACTGGAGTGGCAGACAACAAAAACTTAGCTGTTATAACCAGAACTTTTCTGGGAACCAACATAAATGTTAATGATATTGATATCATTAGGCTTCTTGGCACTTGGTATCCTACATGCATATATTGGTAGTCTAACTATTCTACTGATCTCATTGATCAAGGACTCTTCAGTGATGTTGTCCTCTATACTTCTCATCACTTGTAGATATGTGCGATAGTCATTCGGAGTTGATTTGTCCGACCTAATCCGCATATAACTCCATACTCTATGTTCAGAATTCCAAGAACATTCAATGATCTTCCCAGAGTACAAAGAGGGACTGCTACCATCATCGAACACAGCTTTAGTTGCTCCCATCAGCTTCTTCTTCCCTCTTTCATGAAGATAAAGCTGTTGGTGATGGCCAACCATCTCAAACAGAAAATCAACTGAATTCATCTCTGCGTACTTCCATTTCAGAAGACCCTCATGTGTTCGAGGAACATAAGGATCAAACCAAGCCTGAAAGATAAGGCCATCAGCAGCATGCGGAAGCTTTGGGATGAAGTCTTTCAACACACTGTTGACTGTACTGAGGAACCAAAAATCCTTCCTTCTCATCCCAAATGTTTCCAAATCATATCTATAATGAGGATTCTGGCTCCCTTGAATTTGATTACTTTCATAATTTCTGGGCTCAATCACTTCCTTCTCAATCATTTCCCAACGTTCACAAAAAGGTCGGCCCACAAGGGAGATTGAATTAATAGCCATTATATCAAATATCAGGTATCCTCTTACCTGCTCCCCCGAACCGGGTATTGTATCAATTATCATCTCACCATCAAGTAAAGTGAGGTGGTGAGCGTTCTCCCCACAACCATCAGTGTGCCTGCAAGGAAATCTAAGCTGAACCCTCCTAAACCGAAACTTCCTATCAATCAAGTAACTGCCTTCATTGGTAATCAACATCATATATCGCGTTCCATCAGCTTTCCATGTTGCATAATACATTCTTTGCTTTAGCAGTTGTATGTTTTCGCGATTGAGCGAAACTGGGTGCAAGCCTGGAAATTGCAGATTCTTATTCTTCCCTACTGGCAACTTGAGCAATTGATGGCACATTTGCCTCAGGGTACGTTCCTGTTCAAAAGGGATGCCATCTCCCAAGATATCATCATTCTTCATTAGTATCTTATAGGAGAGAAAACCTGCTTGTGTTTGGGGTAATAGGAGAGAAAACTTACTTGTGTGCAGAAGCAAGAACAACGAGTAGTAGAAGTAACAAACTGGATGTTTGTTTGTTTCGATCTTGAGGCAAAAGCTTGCCAAAGAACTAAAGAAGTAGTAAACTAGTAATTGAGTATTACACTGTTACTTTTTACAAACCGAAAGAGTTGTTAAATTGACGCTCCTCAGGCCAATGGCCATTTAAAAGAACCCCAGCCACCACTCAAGATTCTTTTGACGAATCGGAATCGGAATCTGACTGACTCACTCGAACACCCAGGGACCAGGAATCTCCTTGCCCAAAGCTTAACTACTAGTAATACTAACCTAATAGGGAGTAAAATGTCTTTTAAAAAAATCTGATAAGTTTGTTCAAGAGTTTTGGCCTATAAACCTGTCAGAGATACATTTGGCGGATTGTTTTTTTTTTAACCTATAATCTAAGAAATTAGCCCTTTTCAGAGGCATATATGGATATGAATCAACAACCGAAACTAGGAAAAATTTGACACCGAATTTTGAGAATTTAGAAGTTTTGTAATTGAAGAAATTTGCTTGCTCTTTAGTTTTGGCATGCCTCTCTCAGTAACTCTCTCCATGCAGTCGAGTACCAACTCCATTCCATGGGACAGAGATGCTATGTCATATTTCCGGTGATTGTCGCTATTGTCGAGGAATTCAAAATTATTACCACACAGTTTGATGCTTATGTTCCTATGTTTTCACTTTTCAGACACCCTAAAAATTATAACCCCATTAAAAGACAAAATTATTATGAGCTGTAATAACTACTAATAAGTACTGGTAATAGTTGTTTCTACTGTAACGTACTTTATGACAAGTTTCAATAGGATTTCGATTTGTGTGATGCCCAGTCACTTGGTTTATGTCCCTCGCATCAAATAAAACCACAAAAAATAAATAACAAATAATTATATTATTTGGTTTATGTCCCCCATGAAATGGATAGAGTATTATTTCAAATAATTATTTAAAATATTGTAGCATTTTTTATGATGTGATGTGTATAAAATAAAAAGATGGTTGAAAATATAAAATAATATATTAAAAAATGTGTTTATGATGCAAGCGAAAATTTTTTTAAAAAAAAATTGACTATCCAAACATAGCCTTTAAAGTATTCTTATCCAATTCTCAAAAAGTATTCTTATCCATAAGCATAGATTCCCCCACAAAAAATAAGGGTCCAGCGTAGGACACTGCGAATCGTTGCTTGTGATGCCCTGTTGCTTGGTTTATGCCCTCACATCAAATAAAACTACAAGAACATATGACAAAGTATTCTTATGCAATTCGCAAAAAGTATTCTTACCCATAAGCATAGATGCCCCCACCGAAAAAAAAAAAGGTCCAACGTAGGGCAGGGTGAATCGTTGCTTGACAAGTCAACTTCTGCTTTAGAAAGCCGTCCACATGAAAAAATCAAATAATATCATCACCATCATCATCATCAACATTATTATTATTATTATTAGGGATAATATAAAAAACCTCCTCTAAGGTTTCTCTTAATATCACCTGACACCCCTAAAATTTAAAAAATATCACTTACCTCCCTTACTTTTGTTATTTGTGTAACAAAATTTTTAAAAATTCTAAACTACCCTTTCACTTGCTAATGAAAATATTCCTAAAATATTTTATTTATTTCAAGAAAACTATCATTTTAAAAAACAATCTCTTGTAGTACTACCACATCATAATACTATACCCTGTAAAAATATAAATTTAAAAAATAAAAAAGATATTTGAAAAGAAACACACTTGCAACAATTTAACTCTATATACTCAAAACCGATTTCTTATGAACCTTATATTTTTTTGTTTAACATCTTCTCAATCATTACCCAAACCATTAAATTGTACCAATCATTATAAAAATCAACTCAAAATAAGCAAATAAATCATACCTCTCTTTATCACAATTATAAAAAATAAAAGATAAATAAAATTCAATTTATTATAATTTACAACTAACATATTGTATAGTCATTCAAAAAAATAAGTAAGAGAAAATGATGAAAAAAGGAAATAAAAGTGGCTTTCGTTTCTTTTTTTTTTTTTGAGCTTCATTTATTTTATATGTAAATTATATATCATGTGAGGGTTAATATAGTCTTTTTATAATTATTAGGGGAGGTAAGTGATATTTCAAAAACTTCAGAGGTATCAAGTGATATTAGAAGAAACATCAAGGGAGGTTTCTGATATTATCTCTTATTATTATTTAGGTTATTATTATTAGTATAATTTCAAAAACCTTCTTTGAGGTTTCTGACGATTACACTGAACTCTCTTGAGATTTTTAATATTAAGTTACCTACCTCAATGATAAACAATGATTATAATAACCTTTATAATTTTTTAAAAGACAAGCCATTGATCAAAAAAGGAAAAGATAATAGAAAAAAGAAAATAAAAAAAATTCTTTTTGACGAGGCATATATTGTGGCTAACCCGTTTCAACTATGACCATTAAATTGTAACTTTCTATCATTCAAATATGTTAACTGAGGTAGATGTCTCATTCCTTATCATCATCTTACCATCACAATCCCTATCACCTTTCTCAAAGCGTCTCTTGAATTTCTGATCTTCTAAATGCTAATCCGAAACTTGTAACTCTTTTTTATTTTGCCACCCTACTTATTAAAATCTTGATAATTCTATCTATAAATTGAAATAGAATGAAAATCTAAAATTTTCACACAAAAAATCCATTAAAAGTGGAAATCTAAAATTTTCACATAGAAAATTCATTAAAAGCTTTTACCTCATCAATCTTATTGTCATGCTGCTGCTATTGACAATGATAGAAGCAATCCTCACCGCTAACAACCCAATTATTTGTATTATTGAGCACAAAAAAGTAACTGTATTACGAGAAAGTATAATTTAATAGACTGTACTAAAACTACTACCCCAAACTTGTACTTTGTTGATTTTTTCCTAATTCCTCTTAATAGAAATCAAACTTGTTCTCAATAAATTGTGTCAATTTAAAGAAAAAATATGGGCTGATTTAGTATGACCAACCCAAATATTGAGAACAGAGGTTAGAAGAATTTGGTACTGAGGGCTTGGCCGTTTGATTGGAGAAAAGGTAAGAATTGTGAGTTTTATGATTAATAGTTTGATAGACAATATATGGAAGAAACCTATAAAGGGGTAAAGATTGTGAAGGAAGAATTACGACAGTGAATTTTGGCATTTTAGACAAAGAATTTGTTCAGAAGAAGAAGAAGTGATAAGAGTTTGAAATTTTGAGTGGATGTAAACAATTATAAGGATGGAAAACATCAAGACATTGGCTAAGTAATAAAACTCATAATTTTGGTAGTATACAACTGTATTCTTGACTTTTAAAAAAATTTAATGATTATTCATATTAAGAAAAT
Organism: Coffea eugenioides; assembly: GCF_003713205.1. Taxonomy (NCBI): domain Eukaryota; kingdom Viridiplantae; phylum Streptophyta; class Magnoliopsida; order Gentianales; family Rubiaceae; genus Coffea; species Coffea eugenioides. The sequence goes on along the minus strand of NC_040035.1, from coordinate 49,261,242 downwards.
TTAGATGAGGGCAATTTTGGACATTCATATACTTTTTTGATCTTACATCATCAAGATGAAATTCAAACATATGTTCTAGGAGAAGTATATGTAATTTTTTAAACGTGAGAAAAGCTGTCTGAAATTACTAAAAACCTAAAGAGAGGTTTCTCAAATTATCCCTTATTATTATTATTATTATATGGATGAAGTTTGTCCTGTTTGGATTAGAAAATGGGTACCATATTGAGCCTTCCAAGACAGTCTTCAATTGGATCCTTGTTAAAGAATTTATATAATACATGATGAATTGGTAAAGGTGTAACGCGATCAATCATCAACTTGGCTTATGTCATAATGCACGGCCTAACCTTTTCGTCTTCTTTAACGAAGGCCAAACAACGTACTATGAGTAGATATTGAGTTGGAGAATAAGAAGAAGATCTTCGACTGGGAAAGCCCTAATGGTCTAATAAAAAATAGACGGAAGAAACAGTTGCGATCAAGACAAAGTTTATGGGTACAGGCAAAGGAACGACACTAGGGGAACCTCTCACCTTGAATCCTCAAAGGATCAGAGAACGCCCTAATGAGTCGCCTCTGCTGAGCCATCATGGGTTCAGACAAATTTATTGGAGTGTATTACGTTAATTAATCATCATCATTACATTAGCGGTAGCACTAAGCTAATGCTTCAAGTTTTAATCATTTCGTGGACAGATAAATGCATAGCAATTGGATAACGTAGACCCCACATTTTGGCATCGTCATTCTACTGGGATGGAGACCTCTGATCAACCAGACATTTACAAGAAGGCAGTTTTGGAATAAGTTAAACGCCCGGCAATATCTAAACTGACGCACAACCTTAAAATATCTTTCGTTGGACGACTGACAATTCGTAATTGACCTTGATGGATGACCCCAAATAAAAATTTCTTTTTAACCCTTTAATTTGGACTAGAATGTGTTTATTTCAAGCTACAATACTGCAAATTTTAACGGTCCCTATTTTTTGGACGATTCTCTCTGATTGAACTTTTTTGTTTGTTTCTTCTAAAAAAAGAATGACAGAGTTACAGTTTCTAGAATACTCATGGATAAACAAAATATCTTCCATTTTCCTTGAATCTGCCTAAAATGATGGATCCATAGACTTAGTAGAGGGAAAAAAGAAGAAGTAATCGAAATTAGAAGAGAAACAACGAATGAAGCATTGGCCAAAAGAAAGAAAGAAAGCAACAAAAAAAGATTTAACCGATTCTAATTGAAAATATTCAAGTTCGATTTTTTTTTTTCCCCCGAGTTCGAGTTTAGTTTCATTCTTGAATAGATTGATTTCGAATTATCTTTTCCTTGTCGAGTTGATCATTCGGTTTAACAAACGCTAAACGGACCTTACTCGCGAGTGTTTGAATGAGCATAAGAGGGGAAATTACAACCTTTTGTAATTTTGGGTTTCATATTTTCTTTGGAAGGAAGGACTAAGGAGGGGTGATTTAAGTATTAGTAATTTTCTACAGATCATTGGTGGGGAAGGCCCTACAATGAGCCCACCGTTTCCGCAAATCAATCACGATGCTTCTCGGGTCCCCGAGTCCTTATCCTCTTATCATCTCATTCCATATTATATCACCATTTCATGTGTACTTTCGTACCTTATGGCAGTGCCCCCAAACTCCACCATAAAGGCGTGAACCGCTAAAAGCCTGATAAGGGGTTTAACTGAAACACAGCAGTGAATGGACCATTGCCTTGCTCACAAGTATCCCTCCTCCTTATCTCTTCTCCAATCATCTTTGCCTCCCAAGTTGAACCCTTCTCGTGTTTCGCCCTTCAACTTTTCCGGAAATATCACCCGCCGGATCAATTTTGGTGGAAGGACTAGGAGTCCTTATCGGAGAGGGTTCTTGGTGTTAGCGGCTAGTGGTACTGGTAGTGAGTGTGGAGAGTACAGGGGTCTGTACACGCCGGTGCAACCCACGACGCCGGCTGGGAGGTTACTCAGTACTGTCTTGTTGAATGATCCCGACTATTTTCCTCAAGTTGTCCAGAAACAGTTGGAGCAGTTGGCGGTTGACCGCTATGAGGCCTTGCTCCGAATGAACTTGAGCTCTGCCTCCCATGAAGCTTGCCTTCATAGGTACTGCTCTCACCTTTCCAATTCATTGCGGAGTAGCTTTTTCTTTTTTCTCTTTTGAGGGTTATTTCAAGTTTTTAAGGAATAGATATTTGGAGTAAAATTATTGCTGAAATTTGCTGCCTATACGTCAATTTGATGTGGCATACACGTGTCTCTTCTGCGCGAGTGTCAGACATAGATTGAAAGACAGAGAGAGTGGGTGTTAGCATCTCTCTCAAGCAGATTATTGATTCAACATCATATTGTTCTGATAAGATGAATTTTGTCAAGTTCTGCTCTGTCAGTTTTTGGTTTGGAGCTCTAGCTTAGTGTTCCTTCGCTTAATAACTGTTTGCTGTCTTCTTAGCCAGTGACGATTTGTTAGAAAGGTAAAAAATTTTTGCTTGAACCTAAAAAAGTTTAAAAGAATTCCACCTTTTTAAAGAATGATAATCATGTAAACCTTTTTTCTTTATTCTATCGAGGAACTTGAGGCAAAACAAGAGCTAATATCTGGTAAATCCTCGGTATGTAAGGATGAAGTCTGCATAAATAAATGCCTAATTACCTAAAATTGGGGCTCGTAATGATGTGGAGTTGCAGAGACACAAACATGGGTGAACTACATTGCTTGTATTGTAACCTGCTGCTCATGCTGTTTAGAATTTGGATAATAGAGGTTAGTGACAATGCCCAGTGTCATGAACAATGTTGCTTCTGTGACCCTGTTACTTCTTGTTCTTGTTATAACTCTTATGTCCCCCGGTGCTTGCATATGGTTTTAGATTATACCAAGTGTAAGATTCAGGCTATAGCCTTATCTTTTATTTCAGACTGAAAATCATGCTTAACTTAGGCTTCTGCGCATACCAAGATTTGGCTCAGCTTGCTAGGCCTCATAATATTTTGTGACCATGTAGTTTCTGTTCCTATCTTTAGTTGCACGTAACTGCATGACACTATCTTCCATGATTCCATTTGGCTTCTTTCTAGCCAGTTACTATCCTAAGGTCGCCTACAGCCCGTCAAAGATGGTTTTCTATATTAGGTTTTACTTATTCTTGAATGCCATGTTTCTTTCCGTACTCTTTGCGCTGCAGCGAGCCTCTTTGCTCTGTTCTTGACAACACAAAACAAAGCTACTACTGTAATATTTATAATGCACTTTTACTGGAAAGAAGCTCTTAGGATTGTGATTTGGAAATTTATCATGTCATGACACATGTGACCATGAAGCTAGGAGTCCTCTTAATCAAATGCATTAAGCTATTTCTAGATTAATAAGTGCTTAAAGTGGAAATAGGTAATCATGCGTATGTTTGGCATGTAGTAGAGATTATGCCCATTCTATGTCTTGGTTTCGAGTCATATGAAGCTATTGTATTTCCAGTAATCTGCTTTTACTTGTAAGGCAATATCATGGATAGTAACGGTCTTGTATCCCCAAATATGATTTGCCCGAGAGTCTGTTTTCTCTATTTGGTCATAGGCCTCTGCCTCTGCATAATTGCGTTAAGAAGCTTATTAGGATGTCAGTGCTGCCGGTGGGTCCATTGCTTTTGGTGATGGCCATGATGTCAGTATTTAATATGTGACTTCTTGCATTACATGTATGTTGTACTGTAAACTAGATATCTTAGATTCCTGTTTCTTCTCTTGACTTGCATAGTATAGTTGTTGGATAGCACAAACATGGCATAGTCGGGGGAGGGTACAGCATGGCCTGGAAAATGGCGTACTTGTATCCGCCATCAGACAGCATGTGGCCTTGTCACAAACCTCTGTTCCCAGCAAGGCAATGCATGGACTTGGAGTAAGCATTGGTGTTCCTCATCGTCCCTGCATTGTTTGAATTCCATCCAGTGCTCTAAGCTTATATACTTGCCAGGTTTATGCTTGACTCATATTGTGTCCTTGAATCTGCCTCCTGGCTTTTTGTTTAAAGTTTGGCTCTTGGGCCTGTAAAGGTGAGTGTAATTTGCTGATGGATCACCTTAAAAAGACTCTGAATACCACAGCTTGTCTTGCAAGTTACAGATACGCATGTTTGTCCAGCACCCTGCTTATATGAGAAAAAGACATGTGCAATGCCTAAATGAAATTCTGTTAGCTAGACGAATCAATTCTGATAATTAAAACTTCAGTTATTTGATTTGACTATTGAATATATGAAGAAAGTTTGTGAATTCAATTCTTGCCCCTTAATGGTGTCTTGTATTTCCTATTCTTCTATTGATTTTGGACATTGCTGAATTCCAGGAGGATTGCTGAATTGAAAGAGCATGAATGTCAAGCAGCAATTGAAGATGCTATGTATGTGTTGATATGTTCCAAGTTTTATGAAATTAGAGTGCACTTGGTTCCTCAACTTTCCAAATGCATGTACAACGGCAGACTTGAGATACTGCCTTCTAAGGACTGGGAACTTGAATCTATCCACAGCTTTGAGGTATTGGAAATGATCCGGGAGCACCTTACCACTTTCGTAGGCTGGAGAGCCAACTCTAGTGTAACAGACAAGTGGGCAGTCACTCAGATCTCTCGGCTTCAGCTCTGTCAAGTCTATACAGCTTCGGTTTTGTATGGATACTTCCTTAAGGCTGCCTCATTGAGGCATACTCTGGAAAAGAATCTGTTACATATGAACTTTGATCTTGGTCTGAATGTGGGAAGCCACTTTCCAGTTGCGGACATGTGGGCTTTAGGGTCAAAGGCTGCTATGTTTGGCCGTGTCCTGAGCACGCGATCTACATCAGTGAGCGAAGTGTCATCTAATCAGGCAAACAAAGGTGACAAGCTGAGGTGTTATGTGATGGGTTTTGACCCTGAAAGTTTGCAAATGTGTGCGAAGCCAAAATCAAAGGAGGCTGCAAACCTAATTGAGAGACAGAGTTTTGCACTGTTTGGAGATGAAAAGACTGGTCTGTTAGAAACTAATGAGGTAATTTCTACATCATTTGCAAGTCTCAAGAGATATGTTTTGGAGGCCATAGCTTTTGGTTCATACCTTTGGGACGCAGAAGAATACATCAGCACCATATGTGAGCTGGAGGACAACTGACTCCACTGGGTTACATAAATATATATGGCGTCATGCCTTCCTTTCTGTGTATATATTTATTTGAGTTTTATGTGAACCGCTAATGTACAGCATCGTCTCCTATATTCCGCCGAGAGGAACAATGTATAGAAGGTTTTCTTTTTATATAGATGTATGGACGCTGGAATGCGAGGATCTTCAAGATATTGATGAATGGCAGGGAAGGGCTTCCAATTTTAACTGATGTAGATGTGATTGCTCATTTTCATCTGCTCCTAATGACTGAAGTGCTCGACGAGTCTGTGAATGCTACACAGTTGAATACTTTAACGGTTCATTTGGTCAACTTTATTTGGCCTGCATTTTGTTTAGAGTTGTAATATTGCACAGCGCGTGCTCCCGAGAATTTTACAGAGATTGAATATTCAAATTTAGGATTTGAGGAGAAGTATCAAACAAAAGGGAAATACTAGTATCGGAAATCTGTGTAGTTCGTCCGTTTGGTTGGGGTTTACCATATTTTGGATGTTCAGGTTTGATCAATTTCATCCTCCGGGAAACAACAGTAGCGTCAGGATGGAATGGAAGGCTTGCAAACTTGGACGGTACCAGAAATTAGTGCATCAAGCGATCAAAATCTGGTGGATCATCCATTCTGTGGCTGCACCTTCATAACATGCTTAATTAAATTTGCGTTGACTGACACCTAGACAAAGTTATGAAAGTGGTATATACATTTGTCTGCACCTTAAGCTAAGTAAGCGATTATATGGCGGCGTTTCCTTTTTAAAAGATTGATTCTTGAATCAGGTAAACTCTTGGATATTGGGAATATTTTCTCTTCCGGGCTTTGAATTGTTAAAATGTGTGGGGAACGACTACTCTTTATAATACTGCACGTCAATGGATCAGCTAAAGTAAAGAACCTTAATTAAACAAGTTACATCACCATGAAATGAAACAGCTAAACATATATAGATAATAGACACTGCTCGGCAAATAACAACCCCTTTGATTACTTCCTCTTTTGAGTTATACTTCGTCCAACAAAGCCAGGCCATCATCCACCACGATGGTGCTTTTCCTATTCAACCTGGTTTTCTTGGTCTTAAGCATGCTGTTGAACGTAGTTTCGCGGTTGATCTTCACCACAGCAGCTCACCTCCTGGTGTTGACAATCCAAGCCTTCAAACTTCCGGGGCAGGCAATACAAGGAGCATTGGAGCAGCTGGGGAATGTCATCAGGGCGTGTTTGGAGTACCTGGTGGAGCTTGGAATAGAAGCAACGACTACCCTCATCTCTTCCCTCTTTGATCTTGTCAAAGATGGGGTTTCGGGTTCTGCAGCTGCAACTGGCTCTGCTATAGGAGGATTAATGGAGAATACGAGGGCTTCGTTTGACAGTTTGATCAAAGATTTTCCTGAAGTCTTTGAAGGTTTCACAGAGCTGCTTGCAACGGCGGCGACAGATCAGTGGAACAACTGCAAGGATGCTATAGGTTATATACTCGAAAATCTTTGACTGCATGTCTAGGTTCTTCTCTGGAGATCCTTCTTGTAGAACATGCAAATTTTGTACCGCAGAAAAAACTATACATGTACAAATTATAAGATACCCCCTTAAGTTAGTCGACGCAATTGTTGCTTAAAAATGTTCGGAGGTGATCAAGCTCGATCCTTCAAACTTTTTTTTTTTTTTTTTTCAAAATTCTTGGGTCCTTCGTTCCTTCTGTTGGGAAAAGCAAAAGACTAAAGATGCATGTCATGAAACTGAAGTCTAAAATCTGAAATTTGAAGTGTGAATTCATTAAATTATTGAATTGTTAGTATTAAATTTAATATATTTGAGTGCATATCACATTCAATGATAAGTGAATACCTTATCACTTAATTTTAGAAATAAGTTTTACCTAGAAAATTCAGTGTCATTTAATTAATTCAGATGTTCAATTTTTTATTATCTAACGGTCTGAATATATTAAGTTCTAAATTTATTAAATTTAAGTGTTGAATTGGGTTATGAAATCAGGTTCGGCCATCTCAATTCTCAGGTAGTCATCACCTGCAGTAGCGGAGTGTATTACACTATTACTGATTTGCTAATTACTACTACCAAATATTTTTGACAAAACAAAAATGAATTTTGTATAAACAAGCCTCGTTGATGAAGTATTTTAATTGGTATTTCTCGTGTAGACTAAAACACTTGGGAGGCCAGAAATATGAGGGCAAAATTCTTTGAGTATTGGCTTCAAAAAATCAAACATTTAACTCCTTGGATCCAAGGGTCCAATATGCATTATTAGGCTCCAAAACCCAACATATTATCAGTGTAGGAAAATCTTTTGTTTTCTTAGTTGTAAAATCTAAGAAAAAAAATAGAATAATGATTGGCCTTATATGCCATGACGTCACTCATTACTGGGACTTCTGAGGGAAGTTGTACCGCACTGCCCACTTCACTACCCTCCAAATTTCATTTTATTTTATTTCATTTTATTTTTTGTTCTTGCGCAGCAGTTTGGCTACGGCAAAATGGGAACGTAGCCTACAGCTTTGGTTGTGAATGATGGTGCCGTGGTGTGGGAACACGAGGCGCTACGACTACGACTACGACTATGAGGGTCTGCGGAAAAGCCTGCGGATTGGCCTCCAAGGCATCTAAAATTGCAAGCGGGGCCCTCCCACATTTACATCCAAAGATATATCCGTCATCGTCGCCAGTAAGACAACGGTTTTGAGCAATCCCCACCCAGCTGCAGTTTTTTGGTTGATTCCCCTACCTCTACCAATACTCGTCCTTTCCCATTTTCTCCCTTTCTTTCTATCCCTCCTTCTCCCGCGATACTCTCCGTAAATCTAAACACTGAATTTTGCAGAGTTAGGATTTGGGATAATATGGCTGGGAAAGTTATGCAAGCGGTTCAGTTCGATGGCTACGGCGGTGGAGCTGCTGCTTTGAAGGTATCATTTCCATTGTCTTCCTAGGAGCGCTCCTGATTTTTTGGGTGGATTTATTGAATTACTATTACTAGAATTTACTATCATCCATTCCCATGGAAGTTAGTATAAAAAATTAGGCGACATTCGTCCATGATTTTCACCCTATAGCAGTAGCGTTTTCATTTGGTTTTATTTAATTTGCAAGACTTGGGATTCTTAATTGGATTTTACAATTCTTTTTTTGCTTCTTGTAGCATGTTGAACTTCCTGTCCCCACCCCGACCAAAGGTGAGGTCCTCCTCAAATTGGAAGCAACAAGTTTAAATCCAGTTGATTGGAAAATACAGAAAGGCGTGCTCCGACCTATCATGCCCCGCAAGTTTCCTTATGTTCCTGGTAAGTTTATCTACCCCGTTCCCGCTTCTCTCAAAATTTCCCCAGTTCTTCACTTTCCCATCGCTCTTTCCCTTCCTTTCATGAACCAGGTCTGATGTATGTAGATCTCTTGTTGTCAAACTTTCTCAATGCCTTGGGAGTTTTTCTGTTATTAATGCATGGGTTTTCTTTGCCAAAATGATTGACTCTCTGGTTACCTTCAATGCTAGGATGAAATTACCCAATTCTTTCAGGTGTTGATATGTTGAGCTTTTCTTATCCTTCGCTTTACCGAGAGACATTCTGTCATACGTACTTTCTGTATGCAAATTAGCATCTTTACTTGCTTTTTAACTGATTCTAACAGCCACCTTATTGGCCAAAAAGTGATCTCGAACATTCATGCTATTGTTGTCGCGTATATGCTGATTCTTTGGGTTTATATTCTGAAAGTTAAAGGCGAGGTCATGGAAAGTTCTATCTTTTTAATGGAGATAAATTGAATGTTTGCGATGTGCATTTTCGTAACTGTCTATGGAGGCTATGTGGGCCTGATTAGATTTTATGTCCATAATACTTGGTATACTTTTGATAGTTTTAAACATCTGGAAATTGGAATCTTAGGGGAAGAGCTCTGCAGAGTTGGTCATGTACTCATGTAGTTAAACTTGCCCTTCCCCTGATAAGTTTTCTGCCCCCTTCCCCCCCTTCCCTTCATCCTCAAAAAGAGAAGAAGAAGCTTATAAGGGGTAGCTAAACATAAAATCTGACCGGCTCTTTAGTTACTTAAAATGTGCATTGCAATCAGCTTCTTGTTTTCAGGAGTAAAGTCGTTCCTTTTTTTTCTCCTTGTCAAAAAAAAAAAAAATTTGTTCCTTTTTTATGATTTTTGTCGAATCAGCACATCATATCATCTTAAGAGCTTCTTTCAGTTGCTTAGATTGTTTTAGCAACAGTTTTCCTCATCTGACTTATGGTTGGGTGGAATAGCAACTGATGTTGCAGGAGAGGTTGTGGAAGTTGGACCTGAAGTAAAGAATTTGAAAGCTGGTGACAAAGTTGTGGCATATCTTAATCCTTTGGTGAGTATAACTATTGTTCTTTTACTTTCTTCAAAATGTTTTTGTTCTGCCTCTTGCGTTGGTTTATTTGATTGAAATTGCTTATATGGATATTATCATTTTGGTGGAAAATTGACAGCTGATTAAGAGTGCTACAAATGAATTTCTCACATCTCCAAGGAACCTTCCTTTAAACGCTTCTCAGATGCTTTCGAAGTGTAAAAGTTTTCTATCCCTCACATGTGAACAAATGTTTATATGTCCCCTCAAGATTAGTACTTTTTTAACCAAAAAAGTTTAAAAGTTGGTCACACAGCTGTGCTTTGATTTCTAATTCATATATGCTTGTGCTTTCCTTTTTCTTTTTGCCTGTCCATTTTGCAGTAATTTGTTTGGGTCTATGTACTTACCACTGCATCTTTTTGAACCTAATTGATCAGTTTAAATCAGATTATGTTGGTTTCTTGACAAGTCTTGTCGAACTGGTTTGAATGGCAGTATGGTGGTGGATTGGCTGAGTTTGCTGTTGCCAAGGAGAGCTTGACTGTTCAAAGGCCACCTGAAGTATCTGCCGCCGAAGGTGCATCCCTTCCTGTTGCTGCTCTTACAGCCCATCAGGCCCTTACCCAACCAGCTGGGGTTAATCTTGATGGTAGTGGGCCGCAAAAGAACATTCTTGTTACGGCTGCCTCTGGTGGGGTTGGTCATTATGCCGTTCAACTGGCAAAACTCGGAAACACACATGTCACAGCCACCTGTGGAGCTCGGAACATCGACTTTGTGAAGAGCTTGGGGGCAGATGAGGTTATTGATTACAAGACTCCAGAGGGAGCCGCTCTTAAGAGTCCATCTGGAAAAATGTATGATGCGGTGATTCATTGTACATCAGGCATCCCCTGGTCGACTTTTGAGCCAAATCTGAGTGCCAGGGGGAAAGTTATTGATCTCACTCCAGGCCCAAGCGCCCTCTGGACCTTTGCTGTAAAGAAATTGACCCTAGCTAAGAAGCAATTGGTGCCTTTATTGGCGGTACCCAAAAGCGAGAACCTGGATTTTCTTGTTAACTTGGTTAAAGAAGGGAAACTGAAGTCAGTAATTGACTCGAAGCATCCTCTGAGCAGGGCTGAAGATGCTTGGGCGAAGAGTATGGACGGGCATGCTACTGGGAAGATCGTAGTGGAGCCCTAAACGACGAACATCGAGTTCATTTGGCTGTGTTGATATAATTAGAAGGGGAAGTCTGCGCATGAAGCATGTGAACAAGTTTAGTTCTACTTTTTTTTTTCCTCAAGCGTAAGTGGGAGGATTCGAACTCGGAACTTCTCACTTACACTCCCTTCTTTGAACTAGCCAACCCATCTCTCCTCTCCCCCAAAGCATGTGAAGAAGTTGTACGTGTATGTGCTATGTGCTTGAAAAAGAGTAGTGTAAATGATGTGTCAATTGTGAAGCTTCTAACTTTTTTCGTTTGAATCAGTTAGTGTTACCATGTTCATTGTTGGGCCAATTTCGATTTTGCTTGTGTGAAAGAATGACCATCGATATGTTGAAATGGCAGACGCAGTTACTCATGGCGCCTAGGTTTCTGCTAAGCAACGTAGTCTGTAGCATTGCCTGCAGCACTTCCGTTCAGGTGCTTAATGAGATAAATCCATAGTGCTCCCACATTTTATGGTGGCTGCAGCGGCGCGGCAGGGAATCTGGGTGGAGATTATTGGGAAAAAAGGTATATACCTACAGCATCAATTTCATTAACGAAATAGCTTAACTTTGTTGAAGCTGTTTAAGGTAAGGTTACAGGGGGCACCTTTATAGTCATAGGAGGGCAGAATATGGTTCAAGTAAAGATTACAGGGTGCTTTTTCAAAAGGATGGCAGAATATTTTAAGCTGTTAACCTTGCTAATGTCACTGGAAAGGAATTAATTATTAATGGGATGTGATGGAAATTGGATCATCTTGCCCATACTGGTCTCCACGTTTCAGATTCTGAAACCACTATCGGGCTTGAATCAGGAATTGAATTCTTTTTGTAAGGGGTAAATTAGTGATAATCGAAAGCCATCTTTTGGATAACGGACATACGGATATGACAAACTAATCAGACTGGAATTCTAGAATCTATCTAGGTGCTAAAGTTCAGATTTAAATTCAATTCAAGTGTCGAATTTTGGTATTAGTTAACCTTTTTTTCCCCCTCTTAGTATCTAGAGAAATAAAAGCAGCAAACCATTCTTGAGATTTATATGGATAGTATTTAGTGGAAGAAATTAATGCTATTTTTTTAGTGCATGCTCTGTTGATAGTTTGACTTCGGTCATATCAAAATTTGTATTTTTTCTACTGGGTGCCTTATAGGCACTTATTAAGAAATCTAAATAATTTTATTTGTATTTATAAAAAAATTTCTATTTAACTTTACATCTTCAGAAGAATAACATACGAACTATGTCTTTAATAATTTTCTAATCGATGCTAATTAGACAGATCCTTAAAATTTTAAGTAACGTAAAAATACTAAAAATTCATCTTATTAATGTACTAATATAAGTAAGGATTAATCTTCTATATATTGAAAGTGTATACACCTTCACCATTAGATGTATGACAGAAATAATTCGAATTTAAATTTAAAACTTAAAATTTGCATATGTGACATATATCCGATCGTGATAATGTATATACAATCAGTATATATAAAATTTACTTTAAGTAATGATATTCATTAAAGAGAGAAGCATTTGTATTATTTAAGACAGAAATACTGGAGGTTATCTAGACCGAATTCAGTTCACATCCCAAGTCCAATCGTGTCAAAGAACATTCAAAGAAACGACCATTTTTTTACCATTCTTTTACGTACATCCATCTCCAAGTTGCATTTAAGATGGTCTTGAAAGTTTTATCCGGCTTTGTATGGTGCAGAGTAGAGCATTTCTCTGCTTTCCACGAGATGCCGCTTGGGATTCCAATCCTACGTCACGCGCGCTCCGCGCGGCTCCGAGTCTAGACTAACAACAGGGCACCAGCGACCCCCATAATTACAAAAAACGCCACAGAGTTTTATTCGACTTGCGTCTCCTAAACAACTCGAGTGAATTAATTGACGGGTCCAGTCCACAATTTGCCAAGTAAATATAATTATCCTTTCAAAACCTTTCTTTTCTTTTCATTTCCTTCCTCCTAAACTAGCTATTAGGTTTACCTCCGATTAAGGGGCAAGACGATTTGGAGTATCAACCATTCCTTGAGGTTGAGTATTGTAATCGGTCAAAAAAAAAGTAAAGATTAAAATCACATGACATACATTGTTTATTTTTAGTATTGTGTTTGATGTCCACAAAATTCTTCTAGATTTATATTGTATTCAAAATGATTTACATGTTCAGATAAAAAACATGATACTTGTTTGAATTATATCCTTTATTTGAAGGGATAATTGCAAAAAACCTCCTCTGAGGTTTCTTTCAGTGGCACTCACCTCCCTTATGATTTACAAAATAGCATTGACCTCCCCTAAGAACTAATTGGAGTCTATTGCTATCAAAAGAGCATGTGAATTTACCTAGCTATCCCCAATTATTTGTGATTATCTAATGAATGGATTTCACAAAAGAATGAATGTTGCTTGTGAATAAATTGAGGAAGTAAATAAGCTAATTATTACTAATTAAACAAATTGAGTAATTAATTGTTTAGCATTACCCTTTCAAAAATGTTTAGTAATTTAAACAAATTGTTTAGTATTACCCTTTCAAAAATGTGGACGAATCCAGGCTTAGAAGAAGTGTAACTGGGAGACTTAACGGGAGGACAAAGTGTTCAATCCGTTGGCTGGTTATTGACCACAGTTAAATCCGCCGAGTAACCAACATTCTAATCCTAAACCGTTGGACAAACACAGTGGACCAATTCGAGCTAACCATGGAATGGATTGTAACCGATTGATGAAACTGGTAGAGAAAATGCAGAATCCGTCCAACGGATTCATATCAGACTTCATTGTTTTAATTTTAAACGATTTTTGTATTTTAAATTATTTTCTACTTTCTAGTGTCTGTTTGGATTTTGTAAGCCTGCTAAGGCATATCTAACCTATGTAGCATGTTAATTGAGTATTGTTAGAGTTGAGAAAATTGTGTCAAGTAAAGTTGTCAAGTTCAATTTGAAAACTTGCATTGCTTTTATCTTGGATTAGGTATTTGTGTATTGTAAGGCTATAAATAAGTCTACATGGTGCAAGTTCAGACCTCATTTAGCCATTTTAACTAGCCGTTGCATTCACCTGATGCATAAGTTGTTGCAGGTGCATTAGAAATGGTTTGCACTTGTACCACCTGAAGTTTATTGATTCTTAATAGCTTTTGTCATTTGTTTTGCTAATACTACTAGGCAAACAAGATGAAGGGCAAATCTGACACAAATTTCTCATCTTACTCCTTAAAACAAATTTTTAATGGGACCCTTTCCAGTTTGGACCGAATCTGCAACAGATTCCTTAAGTTCAGGGGTGGTTAATGCAATTTCTTAAACTAGAGGGGATGTGAGTGTTACTATTAGAAATCTCAATGGAGGTTTCTGCAATTTTTCCTTATTTGAATTATAACCTTTTAAAATTTTTGTAGAAATATACTGTAACAATGTTTTATATATGAGGCGAAAAAAGTAATTTGGAAAATGTGTCAAAAGAATAGTCTAAAATTTTTTGTACAAAAACTAACAATCCAAATATTTTTTACATTTTTGTTCAAATGAATATAACCATCCCTATATTTAACCATCACTTCAACTTTGTTCTTTTTATAAATTGGTACAAATGCTAATGATTTGGAAAAGTTTATAATGAAGTAAAAAGCTTAAAAAAGGTATAATTTTGACACTTAACAAATGTTGAGAAACAACTAATGATATCCGTAATTTAATTCCTTCAACAAGTCCAATGCTAAAATTGTTACATGCCATTTCATATTTAATGACTATTTTGCATTGTTTTCATGATGATTTTTCAGAGTTTTAAAACTATAAAAATAAAAAACTCTATCATAGTAAAAAAAAGGTAATATGCAACTCGAGTTTTCTCTTTGGAAAAACTAAAATGTATCTGTCGTTATTTGGTTTTCTCAATTAGTAGTGTAAAAAAATTGTAGGGGCAACAAAGTACTTTAAACTGAAAAATCAGATTAGATAGAGAGTTAGTCGGGATCCTTGTGAATATCACAGCAGGTATGCATGGGTATATATGTCATTTCACCAAACAAAAAGACAAATGGAGTGGCTCAAACGCTTTTGGAAGTGTCCAAATCATTTGCTTATTGGTCAAGGAGCAGACGAAGGGCATTCTGTTCACGCCGGGGGACCACCGACATTTCCCACCACCAAGACCGAGCATGTATTTATTAGTTTAAACTTTTTAATACTAGTATTAATTTAAAGAAAGCAGGATAATTACAAAGTACCCTCACAACAAGATGCAGTTTTCTCGCTTTGCCCTACTTTTATTGTCCAATTGGATAAATCTATCTCCTCCGTTCTAAACTTTTTCAATTATCATAATGCAATACAATCAAAGTAGCCCCAAATCATTTTACCATGTTCTTGTACAAAAGCACAAATGAACATTAAATAAAAAGCAATTATTTGTAGAAGTGGGTTAAAATTTATGCACACGAGGTTACATTTATTTGAAAATCATCAATTTTATTAGAAAAATATTTTCTAACATGTAAAATACACGTTTATGAACAAATTATTAATTTTGAAAAAAGAATATCTTTTCTGTCAGTGCACCCTATCCATCTCAAGCAACAACCAAGTCCAACATGATTTGCTATTTCTAGGTTAATTGCATCAAATTGGAGAAGGTGACAAGTTTAAGGACTGAATTGATTCAGTTGAAAAAAGAGGGGCTATTTAGAATATCTACATTTTTGGGGGTACGTTGGACTTAAGCCTAAAGAAAAATAATCCTATTGATTTTTAAAATTAAGCAACTAGTCCTACCATTCTTTGGTTTCTTCTCCTTCGCTTCTTCTGCGGATTTTGCTGTTATATGCCTTCAATACAAGCTTCCGAAATTTTTTCTCTATCCCATTTCTTCCTTTCCATCTCTCTCTTGTTCCAAACTACGTCGTTCTTGCATTGTTAATCTGAATGCCGTTTTTTCTCTCTGGATCTTTCTTTTATCCTTGATATCTCTCTCGGCATCACAGGTGAGTTTTCCACACGCTGACGACTATTATAATTGTTCTTTTGGTTTTGTTATGATCATAAGAAGCTAGGGTTTGGAATTCGAATATTTGCTGTTTTTATTCCTTAACTAAATTCAACTGCATTATGTTTTTTTTTTTCCTTTCTTTTTTTGGGAAAATTTGACTGAACATTGTTGTTATTTTCATAGAAACTCTTTTCGTTTCTGAATTGCACGTCTCCTTGCTTTGTTAGTGTAGTTTCTCGATTGTGCTGCTAATCGATTCAAAGAATCGATACTCAAAATTTGAATTATCAGCTGTGGCACAGTTTGGATTGGTGAATTTTCTATTCTCAAGTTACGTATAATAAAAATTTTAGCTATATTGTCTGTTTTCAACATATAAAGTTGATCCTGTTCTGTATTGGTCTCCGATTCTACTTTAATAAAGTGTCTTTAATGTTGAAATTTTGATGGGATTATTGTTGGGGTTAATTGATTCTTTGTGTTGGTTTCTGGATTGGTTATATTAATTTTCTCGGTGAATAGAGTCAGCTTTTACTTCCATACCTGTGTGGATGTTAACGAGTTTAATTATTATGAAGCAGAAGATTGAAAAATATTGATGGTTATTCTACAGAATATCAGACACCTCTTGAGTAGGAAATATGGCGAAAGATAGGATCTTTATGTATCTATTGGCAAATTCGAAGTTAATCTTTATTTTAATTTTTGCTCTTTCCTTGACTATTTTAGTACAAGATATGCCAAACTTAAACTGAAATTTGTATTGCCTTGTCATTACCGTCATGTCCTTTTGTTTATATTGGTAAGCTTGCTTTTTCTTGTGCTTTTGAGTCAGTTTGTGTTTATATGACATTTATCTAGAGGTTTCCTTTTGAACTTCTGACAGATGGGAACTTTTAATATTGAGGAAGATGTGATGGTGTGATATCATTGGACTCTGTTGACGGCACTGAAGTAATTGCCAGGATCTTAAGGAGAAAAGTGGCTTCTTTAGATGTTAACTTCTGATTGCAGCTTGTAGAGGCTGCACTTAAGCATGTTGATAATTCTTTGGCTGATTTTTAATCATTCGTACATTGAGAAGTGGGCCTTTTATGTGATATTGTATTATATTCAGCATATACACACTGATGGATGTCTACAACCAATTCAGAAACACTGTTTTGACAGTGTAGACACCTCTTTTTGGAGGTTCGTTGACTGAACGGAATTTAGTACATAAGTTGTTGTAAAAATTACAATGGAAAGGTGAGACTTTGTTCATATTTTCCTTTGCACATGCGTGGTCTTATTTTAGCTTCTTTTGGCATTTTCTCATCCAAATGTTATTTCAGATATAAAAGTTTGGAAGAGCTTGGAGATGGAACTTGTGGAAGTGTATATAAGGCCATTAACACAGAAACATCTGAAATTGTGAGGAAGCATTAAATTGATTTTCACATGTGACAGATATTTACTGCTTCTAGTACTAGTGATGGCATGATGGTAAGATCAATCGTTGTCTTTTTCTTTTTCCAGGTTGCAGTCAAGAAAATGAAACGGAAGTTCTATGACTGGGAAGAGTGCATGAATTTGCGAGAAGTTAAGGCATGTGAAACACTCTTTAGATTGTTATTGGTGCCCTGAGAGGGGTTTAACTTCAAAATTTTTGCGTACCTGTTCAGTAACTGGTAAAGGTTAACCTTTTTTTTTTTTTTTTGCAGTCACTCCGCAAGTTGAATCATCCCAATATTATAAAGTTGAGGGAAATTGTACGCGAAAATAATGAGCTGTTTTTTATTTTTGAATACATGGTATGAAGGGAAAACTCTTATGTGATTCAGTGATTGTTCTTACCTTTTCCTATTGAATACTTAGGGTCACATATGAGATTGTGATTCTATCAGAAAAAAAATTCCCCAAGTGTATAGTGCTTGTTTAGAAGGCTAACTATGTTCTGGCCTCATTATGAGTCATGACTCAGTCTTTTCTTTGAGGATACTAAAGTTGTTACATATGATTTTCTGAGAAAGTTATTTACTGTATATAAAAAACCTATGCTATCTATCTTTGCCTTGGTGTTTTTTATGCATTTCCTTGTATCAAGTTAATTGGTTCTCCACATGACTTTCCAAATTTGGGCCTGCTGTAGTAAGACTGCGACATTTTGCATATGTATTGAATTTTCCATCTAAGCAAACTTTTAAAAATAAGTTCAGAAAATTTAAGATTCCTTCGAATCTGGCATTGCGAAGAACAGATTTTTTAAAGTTATTGTTCCACATTACTGGGAATCTCAATAAATTCACGTATTGGACATGCTTCTCTCTCTCCATATTGGTTTTGTTGCACGTTTGTTTGAGTTATTTGGAAGACAACATATGTTCACACTGTGAAAGCAAAATTGTTGACGGCAACTTGATCTGTATAATCTGTTCAGGAACATAATTTATATCAAATAATGAGAGAAAAACAAAGGCTTTTTTCTGAGGAAGAGATTCGAGGTTTGATGTCTCAGGTGCTTCAAGGACTTAGTTACATGCATAGAAATGGATATTTTCATCGTGATTTAAAACCTGGTATTCATCTTCTTTTATCTGTATTTTGGTGACATTTCCTTTCCCAGCATTTTGATTTATGGCATGGCTTTACTGCTGACTCAAATTATCCAATAACCTTTCTTCCTCCAGAAAATTTGCTGGTGACAAGAGATATCATCAAAATCGCTGACTTTGGACTTGCTAGGGAAGTGTCATCACTGCCTCCGTTTACAGAATATGTCTCTACTCGCTGGTGGGTCATTTTTGCTATAACTAGAACATTCTCCATCATGAGGTCTTATTTATCATGGCTTATGAGAAACGACGTGGTTTTCCAAGGTACCGTGCACCAGAGGTTTTGTTGCAATCCTCATCCTACACTCCTGCCATTGGTGAGCAACAATGACATAAAATAGATGATTGCATTAAGTGTGACAATTATGTAATTTATGTACATGAGCAAAGGGCTTTTTTTCCTTTTTTTTTGGGCAGTGTTGGTAATGATTCCCATGCTGCTTGTTAGACTTTTTTGAGGGCACCAGGGACATTTCATAACATTTTTGTTGAGGGTTCCTGAATGTAATGAAGGATCCTCACAAGATACAGGTTTTACATATGAATAATACCTCCAGTAAATTTGTTAAGGAATGTGAAACAAACATTATCTCATCATTCTTAGGAAGTACAGATGAAAGCTTGAGCTATCTGCCCATTGAGCTTTAATTCTGATTTTGGCCTACGTAAACTTGTCCTTATTTTTTACTCTTTTTCTTTATGATTCCTGTCCCAAACATGGAATAAAGAACTTGCATCTGACTCTTGATGAACATTATACACAAACAGTTGGTAGGGAGAATCTAACTAAGTAGTTACCTTGTTCTTGACATTCTGTAGTATTTATATTCTTTTTGGTTCTTCTATTTCATATTTTCCCACAATTTCCCACTACAATTTGGTGTGATGTATTTTTTTTGGTTTACCAAACGATCTAAAAAAAAGATGTTAACTCTTTCTATGATTGGTTATTCTGTGTTCCAATCTTTTGTCCACATATTTTAAACTGTTTTATTTTATCAATTTGATGGCCTGTTTTGTTGGCCACGCATCTACACGGTATGTTTTCTGTAATTGCTTGCTGTGTATGGATCGACAAAGCAACACAACTGTCAGTGAACTGATTGATGTACCATGGCCCACAATTACGTGGTTGAGGATGTAGTTTCTTCTTTGCTGGGATATATTAAGTTATGGTATCTGGTTTACTTCCTGTGATTTCCTTGCCATTTTAGATATCATCTGACAAATTGCCTTTAATTATCGCAGATATGTGGGCAGTTGGAGCAATACTTGCTGAACTTTTTACTTTCTGCCCAATCTTCCCCGGTGAAAGGTGATTTATAACCTACTTCTGATATTCAACAAGTGAATAAAAAAGTCTTTCCACGCGTTTGCTTTGTAAGCTAGGGTTGGGGATTTTGTATTGCACTATAGGTGGAGGAAACTTTTCAAAATCATACTTAAGCTGAAGCATACTTTTGAACCTGAAAGGAAAATCAAATACATCTAATTTGAGATTGTTCAATGCTTGGAATTGTTTTATGGAAGCAAAAATCTGAAATGCCTCTTTTTAATTTTCTTTTAATTTTAATATTAATTTTTATGTTTTTTGGTTGCCAGTGAATTGGATCAGCTGTACAAGATATGCTGTGTTCTTGGTAGACCTGATTGGAGCATTTTTCCAGAAGCAAGAAACATTTCTCGTTTGGTTGACATTAGTTATTTTGAAGTTAGTTCAATTTTAATTTCTCACTAGTTTCGTGCTGCTTGTACTAGTTGCTCCCTACTTCCCCTTCTCCTTAAGTATTTATGGATGCATATTCATCTCTAGTTTTTTGCTTTTTTTTTTCTTTTAATAGATTATGCCAGCTAATCTTTCTGACATTGTCCCCAATGCAAGCATGGAAGCTATTGATTTAATCAAGGTAGCTATTCTGATCACAAGTCCTGAGTAACAGGGTCTTTGATCTGCGTTGGCTTGAGTTGTAGTCTAACAAAATAAGTATGCGTCTTCTAATATTCAAATCTTTTATTCCCTGCACAGCAACTTTTTTCATGGGACCCAGCAAAGAGGCCCAGTGCAGATCAGTGTTTACAACACCCATTTTTCCATGTAAGACATATGCTTTCCAGTTGTTCAGTAGTTGTTGCTATTATTTTTCAGTAATGACGTACCTGGACTTCTGGATAGGTTGGTTCCTGGATTCCTCGTCCACCTCCAGATCCACTCCAACTAACCCTCAGCAACTTTGGTAAGTTTATAGGCTGCTAATTTATTACTTGAGCGAGTATTTGTCATGATATTTCTTCTGAACTAATTGCAATTTTCTTCAGGATCAACACCAAATCTTGAGTTGAACCTCTGGGACTTTGGCTCTAAAAGGGATGATTGTTTTCTTGGATTAAGTTTGGCACTTAATCCCACTACTTCTAACATTGGTAATAAAATCATGACTTTTGTATGAGATTATGTTATTTTATTTATTTAACTTATTACTTTTACATCATGGCCACATAGTTTTTAGAATGTTAAGATTCACTAGCTAACCAAATGATATAATTCTTGCCTGAATGAGTGGAGTTTTATGACATTATCCACTTTACTGTAAGAGTGACAATGAGGGATGTTGTTGGAACTTCATTTTAGTGACCAACCAAGGATTTCATTTTTTGTACAGTGCTAGTTTTGCAATTCTCCAGGATCCTTTCCAGTTTTCTACTTTTGTTATTTTAATGTTTCAAAAGTTGTACAATTAACTGAGTATATTCTTTATGACTGCTCTTATGTTTTCTTTCCAGTTTGCTTCCTGTGTTTTTAACATACTATATTTTATTCACTATGTATATGGATACATTTCCTGCAGAAATGGTCCATAAAAATCAACGTAAGAAAGAGGTGAGAATAGTATATTTCAGTCCATGTATGCAGTTGCAAAACATACTCTAGTGGAGTGCGTTCTGATTGTAAAGCTTTTGTTGACCTGCAGGATATGTTGTTCTGTTCTGGTTTTCAAGGGGACTCACAACAATCAGGTAATTTTCACTTTTGTAATTTTGGTGCACAAGCCGAAGCTTGCTAGTTCTAGGATGAATTCTTTTCTAGTAAAATATGCAGAGAAGTATACTGATTTAGTTTGCACCTTCATAGACATTTTTTTTTTAAAATTCTTTTTCAAATAAAAAATAAAAATGGTATACTTGAGCTGCAGGTTCAAATTTGATTGTCTAGGTAAGATTGCATGTAGTTTCTTCTTTTTTGGGATATGTTGTAATATTGCCTTTTCTTGCTTTCCAGTTTTTTGGTCACTGCTTCCTCCGGATGATCATGGAATCTCTGATCCTGTGGAGTCTTCCTTATCATTATCATTCAGGTAGCTTAACATCTACAGTACAGCTTATAAGCTATCCCAGTGGTTTTAACTGTCCAAACTATTTTGTTTGTTATTGATATTTCTGCGAGAGGCATGTGGTTGGAATTGTGTTTTCTTGTGGATTTCATTCACCTTCTTTGTATGTAGCGGTGCCTTCTCTAGTTGGTTGTTTTTCTGTGCAATTGTTGCACATTTCTGTTCTGGAATCACTGGTCTGAGGGGCCATAAGAAACTTACAAGTTAGTAAATGCACGAGAAATCAATTCAAGCACGCATAGCAAATGTGCCTTGAATGTAAATGACTGGATATGCATTCACAAACTCAATGTCCACAAGTATGGAAGTTATGTCTTTGTTCTTGATCCATGATACGAATGTCAGAAAGGATTTAATGTTAAATCATCAAATTTGGTTCTAGGAAATGAAATTATTGGGAGTTTACAACTGAACTAAGGTATTACATGTGGCACCTGGCTAGAGTGCACATTTATAATCACTCATTTGCGCTTCCAAAGTTTTTAACCTGGCGAATGTTTAATGGACTTATAATCTGTTCTTTACGTGTTTCCCCTGTGACAGCACAATTTCAAGTTCACCGAATGGAGTTCCACAGTCAGCTGGATTTGCCATTGCCTCCTTGCAGTCTAACATCCTAGACCATCCGTTGCTTGCTCTGTCCTCTCCCTTCCAGCACGGACGCTGTCTTTGAGTGATGGAATTGGCTGTTGGTGATCAAATAAGAGAGAGATTGTAGAGAATAGCTGTAATTAGCACAGTTAAGTGTTCATATAAGATCTGTCCTATAGCAACTAAACTGGGTGTATTAGTTAATGGGAAGATTGCTTCTCAAAATCCAATCCTTGTATTGAAGACGCTGATCTGAAAAGTATTCTTTTCTCCGGAGGAGGATAGTCATGTAGATAACTATGTCGAAGAATTCCTCGAGTGGGGTAAAAAGAGGGGAACGAGAGAGGATAGCAAAGTTGTCAGACTCAAAGAAAAGTAATTATTAGTCGCTTTGTTTGTACCTTGTAAGCTTATACGAATGTGTTTCTTGTCTTCTGATGACTAAAATGACCCCAAATCTGCCTCGTCGGCCACCAAAGAAAGTTGCATCTTGAATTTTCTTAATGTTCAGTTTCGCATGCCACTCTTCTCAAAATTTTGCCAACATTTTTAGTTCCCGGATTTTAAAGGAAAAAAAAAAAAAAAAGGTTACCATCATGCTTAAGGGTGTACAAAATCATTTGAATTCATCTTTTCTGCTGCTTGACCGAGTAGCATTAACACACAAGATGCGGAGAAAATTCTGCAGATTCCCATTAGTTTGTCAGGGAGAAAGGATAACAACTTCTGGATACATAGCGAGACACGCCAAAAACTTTTGGAGGTTGAAGAGGGGAGGTATAGGAGAACTTCCTGAGGAAACGAGTGTGGAAAGCAATTACTTCAAGATCTGGAAGAAGTTATGGAAGTTAGGTATAAAAGAAAACTGAAACGTTTTTGGTGAAAGTGCATTAATGGAATTTTGCCAGTGAACAATCAGGTTTACAACAGGACAGGAAGAGGTGATCCAATTTGCAAGGGATGTGGGGAACAAGTGGAAACAATAGAGCATATGCTTCCAAACTGTAAGAGAGCTAAAAATGTTTGGAAAATGTCACCAGTTCAATAAGGTGGGGCTTCAGAACATTCTGGTAACTTTTTTTTACTGGTGGAATACAGTCATGGAAGCAGAAAAGAGACTTGGAGGTCAGAGCCATATTGAGCTAATAACGAACATACTATGGCAAATTTGGAAAGTCAGGAATGAATGACAATTCAATTCAAAGCTCAAACATCCTCTGAAGATTGGCCAGAGAGTACAAAAAGACTGGCAAGAGTAAGTTTTGGCAAAGGAAAGACGTGAACAAATGAGCACTGTTGAAACATCCAGAGTCACTAAAGAAGTTGATCAGGCACAAGATGAGGCATATGTAATGAACTTGAAGCTAGCTATCTATGAAGACAAAGATACCAAGTGGTTGGGAAGGGGCATTATTGCAAGGAATCACATGGAACAAGTTCAGACAGCGTGGGAGGAACAAGCATGCCAGCCTTGGATTTAGCTGAAACAGTAAGACTAGCTTTGATAAAGGCCAGAGAAAAGCAATGGGTAGAACTTTGACGCATACTACAGAGCTCGAGAAACAGTTCTTTTGGTGGTGATCAATTTGTGCCATTTTGAGCAGTGTAGTGATCATAAACATTAACTGTCTCTTGAAAATTCATCCAATCAATAACTGGTTTGTTTTACAATACAAAAAAATATATATACTGATGGATGAATTACAATGCAAAAGTAGTCCTCGAAATATGTTACGATGAAAATTCCATCTAAAACCATTGGAAATTGTAAGATCATCAAATGCCAACGTTGAAGATATTCTGCCAGTTTCTTTTTTTTTTTTTCCAAGTTCAAGTTAATACATGGGGCGTGGAAACTCAGGATGAAAACGTGCTTCAGCCTGCAGGCAGCAAGGATGAGGACAACAATTCTTTGAAGAATTTTTTGAAAAGCGTGCTTCATCATTCTTCCAGAAATTAGGGGCAGGGGCAACTATTCCTGAAGTTAAATACCCTTGATTGGGCTCTTAACTCACGACAAAGTCTTCTAAACTTACATTTTGTGTTACAATTAATTTACATAATATATAAACAAACAAATTTACATTTTATTAAAATGCACAAAATCGGTCGACAACGCTTGCACTGCAAGTTTTCCCGCCTTCCTAGCTCCTTTCCCTATCTTTTTCTTTCTGACAAGTCAACTCTGGCAGCCAGCAGAAGGCTGCGGTCCACCGGGTAAGAACGGCATTCTTATTAGTTCTTTAGTAGTCGCAGTACTCGGACAGAAATACACAGGAAAATCGAAGGAAATGACGATGGGATCAAGCAAAGTTCATGTTCTAGCTCTGCCATTTCCTGCCCAAGGCCACATAAACCCCTTGCTCCAATTCTGTAAGCGTTTGGTGGCAAAGGGTGTCAAAGTCACCTTTGTCAACACCGTCTTCCTGTCCAAGTCTATGCACACCGATCCTAAGAGGTCAATTAACTTTGAAACCATTTCAGATGGCTACGACGACGGTGACTATGCAGCAGCTGAAAGCTTCGAGGCCTACGTGGAAAAATTTGCCACCGTCGGCTCGAAAACCTTGGCTGATCTTATCATGAAACTAGAAGACGACGGCAAACCAGTTCAAGCCGTGATTTATGATCCACACTTGACATGGGCTCTTGATGTAGCTAAGCAGTTTGGACTTGTTACGGCTGCTTTTTTCACTCAAATGTGTGCTGTCGACAGCATCTACTACCATGTTTACCATGGACTTTTATCGGTTCCTCTTTCTGACTCCCCCATTTCACTCCCTGGATTGCCGCTGCTTCAACCAAACGAAACTCCGTCGTTTATCTACCTTCACGGTTCCTATCCGGCTTATCGTCACCTACAAGTTAATCAGTTCTCTAACGTTGACCAAGCAGACTGGGTCATCCTCAACATATTTGACAAATTGGAGGAAGATGTAAGCATTTCTTCCTCTTGTACTAGTTATATCTACTGCACAGTAACAGTAAATCAACCAAATAGTATTTTATGATTGAACAGGCGGTGAATTGGATGGCGAGACTTTGGCGAGTGAAGACAGTGGGTCCAACAGTTCCATCCATGTACTTGGATAAACGCCTTGAGGATGATACAGGTTATGGGATCAATCTCTTCAAGCCAGACTCCAGCTTGTGCATCAACTGGCTAGACAATCAACCGAAGGACTCGGTTGTCTATGTGGCATTCGGTAGCTGGATAGGGATCGAAGCAGAACAAGTCGAGGAAATAGCTTCCGCTTTGATGGAGATCGGCTTCAGATTCTTATGGGTGGTGAGGGCGCTTGAGAAGGAAAAGCTACCAAGCAACTTCGTTGATGAGACATCGGAGAAAGGGTTGGTGGTGACATGGAGTCCACAGCTTGAGGTATTAGCACATGAATCGGTTGCATGTTTCGTTACCCACTGTGGGCTCAATTCGGTGATGGAGGCATTGAGTTTAGGCGTGCCGATGGTGGCGGCGCCGCAGTTAACGGACCAGCCCACCAATGCTAAGTTTATTGAGGACGTTTGGGGGGTTGGTGTGAGGGCTGCAGCGGATGAGAAAGGCATTGTGAGAAGGGAAACGTTAGTTTCCTGTATAAGAGAGATTATGGAGGGAGAAAAGGGAAAGCAGATCAAAGAGAACGGCATTAAATGGAAGACTTTAGCTAAGGAAGCTATTGATGAGGGTGGGAGTTCTGATAGGAATATTGATGAATTTGTAGCCGAATTAATTAGCGGTGCCGGACAACCAGACGCTTGACAAATTGGAGATTTTCCATTGTTCTTGCTTTTGTACTTTTGTTCATTTTTCCCAAATTAATAAAAGAAAAGAAAGTAGTTTTATTTTTCTTGCTTGTAAATTGTAATGTCTCTCGTGTATTTTGCTGTGTGCGATGAGATTGCGACGAACTTGTGAAAGTTTAACATAAATAAATAAAAAAAGAACAATAATGCATGGGAATACTGTAGCAGAAGAAAGAAAATTACGTACGTGAACCTCTCATTTTAGTCTCTCCTACCAGCTAACTGCGCTTAATACTTACTTATATCGTTTGCAAAGGTATGGGAATATTCTAATGAACTTGTGCTTGATTGAAATCTTCTACTGCTCCCTCTCGGTTTTTTTTCTTTTTTCTTTTTTTTTTTGGTGTACATCTTGTTCTTCTTGCGTTTCGTTTCCCGTGGTGGAACTTTGCTAGGTCTTGTTCTTCTTGCATCTCATCTCATGCATGTCTCATCTTCACACAGACACAGTTAACACTTGACTCGACTGACAAATGACTCCGATTTTGGCGCGGCGGCCGTCGAATTGTTTGAATCTGTTCTACGTCCTCGTGACTTCAAATGGCTCCAACTCAATCCCAATAATTTATAGAAGGCACGCACTACCCACGGTCAGCAAAGAATTCTTTAATTAGTGTCAAGCGTTAAGTCGGCTGTTTACTTGAAAGAATTTTTTTTTTTTTTTTTTTGGGGCGAAGTATGATTTTTTTTTTTTTTTCATCACAGTGGGTATCTGGGGCCGAGGACTGGTTACTGTACGCCCCAACTAATCCCACTGCGTGACCGCGAGAGGCTGCCCAACATCATCGGTCAATGTTAACGACTGGGATTCGATCCTTGGTTGGTGGCTCTCACCCAACTGGGCTACAACCACCGGACCGAACCCAGACTGGGCGGGGCGAAGTATGATTACTTCGAAAGATTGTCAAGTCGACTGTTTACTTGAAAGATCACGACATATCCCATCCCATACTCATATTGTAAATTTTTTTGGGGCCTTCAACAATTTTGGGTTACACTTCAGTCCATTCATCTTCTCATGAAACAACCAAATATATATCTTAAATAGTAAATGACCAAAATGATCACTACTACACTGCTCAAAATGGTAACAAATTGATCAATTCGCATACATGATTGTAAAGCCATATTGGTGGTGTTGAAGATTGTAGAAACCTGTTTCGTTTCAAGTGTTCAACAAGTACCGCCCTGATAACATTGGACGAATAAAACTTAATTAAGAGGTTCTCATTTAAAAGGATACATGCCATGTTTTTTTTTTTTTGTAAGCGATGGATTCGAATCATAAAGCAGCAAATGAGAAGAGAAACCCCTCTTCTTCAAAAGAGTAAATAAAATTAAAGGACACATGACATCAAATACTGGAGGATTAAACTGTACGAAGCCCGGCCACGGCCTCCATCTCTTTCACCAAGTCAGAGACAAATTTCGTCTGAATTTCACTGTTTTGCAAAAACTCCTTCCACTTCTTGTGATGACCCCTGATGGACTTGGCCGGCTCCTTGTCAATGTCAACCATCACTCTTCCCACAGCATCCTTTATGTCATCTTTCCCGAAATACCCATCTTCATCCCTCCTATTCACCTCCACCCCAGCCTTCAAATCACCACTCACTAGCTTGGCATTCAGCAGCTGATCTCCTCTTACGGGCAGCATCACCAGCTGGCAATCGTTCACAATTGCCTCCACAACTGAGCTGAACCCCGCATGGAAAACGTAGCAGCCCACGCTCTGGTGGGCCAGGATCTGCTGTTGTTGCACCCACCCGGCGTGAATTACGGCCTTGTGCTTCACCTTCTCCAAGAACCCCTCCGGTAGCGCCCTCTTCAAGTCCGCAGAGATGTCGGCGTCCGCAGGGAAATTCAAGACCACGAAAAATGGAAGTCCCGTGAGGTCCAACCCCAGCAGTAGCTCTTTGACCTGTTCGTCACTCAGAAATGTTTCGCTCCCGAATGAACAGTATATGACGGACTTGGGTTCGAATTGACCCAGCCATGAAGCCCATCTCCCTTCGAGAGGCTCTGACCTGGGCTCCGGAACGACCGGCCCAACTAGCAGCACGGGCTTCTTGAATTGTTGCGTCACGTGGTCAACGTAGGGGCCCTCCATCTCTCTGCATGTTTTGGCGAGGATGACGTCACAGCCGTTGAGGCCTCTGAGCACCCTGTCGTACACGCTGGCCCCACCGTGGAAGCTCTTGAACATGTACAGGAAATCCCGGGCCTCGAAGGTTTTCACGGACTTGATGGAGGTTTCGGGGAACCCAGGCGGCGGTTTCCTCAAGTCTTCAATCGCAGGAGGTCTTGTGGGTTCTGCTTCAGGGAGTCTGGCGGGGACGGTGAGATAAGAGGTGGAAAGAGCGACGAATACGGAGTAGAAGACGGTTTTGATGCCTAACTGAGAAGCAAGAGGCGGGAGCCATTCCTGGGCGAAATCGAAGAGTACGAAATGGGGTTTGAGTTGGGACAAGAGGGAGCTGATCTGAGGCTGCATGAGGTCGAGTGCTAGCTTGAGGAGCTCGGACTGAGCAGGTGAGAGATCGGCGGTGCTCTCCAGGCCGGGGGGAAGACCCTCGACGGGTGGGAGAGTGAGAGGGATGACTTGGGTTGTTGTGGGTGCTGAATCTGAGCGGAGCATGGATTTGATGCGGCTGACATTGCCGAGTGCAGAGAAGAAAGAGATCTTGACGCCATGCAAGGATAGCTTCTTCGACAGCTGAACAAATGGGCTAATGTGACCGAATGCAAAAAATGGGAACATTACCACATGGAGACGGAGTCCGCCATTAAATTCCATTTCTTTAGAGTGAGTTTCTTCCCCGATCTTCCTATCTTAGTGATTGAAATTTGAAAACTCCTCCCTTTTTTTCTCTCTCTCTCTCTCTCTCTCTCTCTATATTATTTCTCTTTTAAGTTGCCCTTTTAGCAAAGCATGTAGCATGTAGCATGCAGCATGCAGCATGCAAGAAAGGAGACTAGGGTCTGGTTCTTGAAAGTTGAAATTGGAGTGGAGTTATATAGCAAGGGTGTTCGTTCTGCATTTTGCTATAGATTACTGGATAAAAGGTAGGATCTATCTTCTCCCCCCTCCTTCTTCTTCCTTTTTTTTCATTTTTATTTGAAATGTAACCGTTTTTTTTTAAGAAGCAAATGTCGTACGCAATTAAGGCCGGGAGTGATATTTTGACAGTTTTGATGACGCATCTTTCTTCTAATGTTTAATGGTATACTCTAATGGAGCATAGATGCAAGACCTATGCGTATCAACATTTCTGATTTCAGAGAATTTGTGTCCTGGACTTAATGGTGATCAACTGTGATTAACGGGTGGTAGTTTAGCAGAGTGGTAGGTGGGAAGCAACTTGATGCGGCCGTCCGATGATGATGATGATGCTGATTAACCCCAAAAAACCACACACACGCACACACTTTATACAAGAGGTTAGGTTGCTTATTGAATGGCGATGAGACGTGCAACGTATAGTGATTAGTCAATGGACGATTGGCCGGTAAATTACCAGTCCTGCTACGGGTTAGGTAATGCACTTTGATGTTACGTGACAGTAGTTGATATGCAGTTTGATAGGTTTGATTTTTTTTTTTTCTCTCGCACAGTTTAATAAAAGCTACTCAATTAATTTTGTTGAAAAAATAAATCTAATTCACTATCTTTCTAAAACACCCTTGGTTACATCAAATGGAGTATGACTGATTATTTTTGCATTAAATAAGTTAGGTTGTACTCAATAACAACCTACATCAAATAAGAGTATTTTAGAGAAGTTGTAAGTTAATTACATGCTTAAATGAAAAAATAAATTATAATTTGGGACGGATAAAAAGAAAATATAAACCTATTAAAGTGGGATGGAGGAATTACCAAATTTTATGAATTTGGGGCAGGTAAGCTTGTACTTCAGTCCAATTCTGTATTATTATTGTATTTGTTACATTATTTAGTCTATAATCATGTGATACTGTTGTATTGGGGAAAAAAAATAGTCTACACAGATAAAATGTTTCATGATATTCGATATAGCAGTATAATTTGATTGTAGGCCAAATGTTATAATAACAAATACATCAATAGCATGAACAAGATAAAAAGTGTTGAAAACACTGGCTCCAAGTCTAAATTTTAATATGGCTTTAGAATTCGGCACTCAAAAGTAAAAAGGGGAAAAAACTATGCACCTCTCTACCTTTTTTTTTTTTTTCAGAAACCATGCACCTGTATGCTTGTTACCTGGTGTCGGCATGCCCGCACCCGCACGAGCATGGGAAGGCAAATGCTCTCACATAGAACGATTAATCGAGTCGAACCGAGTATTTGACTGCCGAGCTCGATCCGAGATTAATTCGAGCCAAGTTCGAACTCGCTCAATTAGGCAGACGAGTTTTGAAATGTGTTCGGACTCGTCTCACCA
The DNA here is from genome assembly GCF_003713205.1 of Coffea eugenioides. NCBI lineage: Eukaryota > Viridiplantae > Streptophyta > Magnoliopsida > Gentianales > Rubiaceae > Coffea > Coffea eugenioides. Next base: position 49,230,704 of record NC_040035.1, on the reverse strand, counting down.
AATGAGACATGTAGCTCGAGCTCGAGGTCGATTTGTTTAACATAAATGAGCCGAGTTTACACGAGCTCGAGCTCATGCAAATTAACCCCACTAAAAATCTATAATTTTCAATTATTATAGTTTTGAATTGTGAAATGACAAATATACCTTTCCTTATCGAACCTAATCGAACTACTCGAATAACAGACGAATCGAGTTTACTCGACTTGTTAATTAAACGAGCATATCTCGAGTTCGAGCTCGACTCGTTAATTGAACCTCAATTAACGAGTCGAGCTCAATCGAGCTTTCGAGCTGCTCGTTCCATTTAACAGCTCTACTCTCGCATAACACCGGGTTCTTCTTCACAAATTTCTGCTTATATATAGTAGAAAAAAAATCATTGTAATGATCTTCCAAAACAAGAGATTTGCGGATTTATGCCTGGGTACAGACAGCCAGGTTCATTTGCTACAATGAAACTGATTTCGAATTAATGTATTTCAATGTGGCGCTGCTCAAACTACCATATGTACTGGAACTCTTTGTTTGTTTTGAAGCATTTAATTCGTCCTGTCGTGAGCTACCATTCAACTTGAAAGAAAACAGCAAAGAGCCACCATTCCTCACTCTCCGTGGTCTTTGTGATCGAGGATTTTGGAAAATTGAGTCCATGCACGCGCAACGAAAGAGCACCCTCACACTCCCTCCCAGGAATGTCTTTCCTTCAATATGCTGTGAAACAGATTAGGGAAATGCTACAACGAGATTGGGAATGCAGATTAACTTATTTTGATTGGGAATGCTGAGAGGTGTTTCCCTCTCCTTAATTTGTATCGAAAAAAGAAAAAAAAAAAGGTGATTTATTAGCTGCCTGTATTGCTTATTGAGAAAGTCATTTATGTTGGATTAAATTAACCTTGCTTGTCTAAAATGATATAATGTAGAGAAAACTGAACCAATCTTTACTACCCCACTCCTTTAGCTGTCTATCAATCCCGTGTAATAATTAACGAGCAGAGCAGCACTTGGGGTTGATTTACATACAATCTCCGGGTGGAAAAACATAAGATCAGAAATTGCAATTAAGTATTTTGAAAAATGTTTTGGCTATTCTGTCATGATATTTTCCAACCATGCTGCTTTTTAACCTTTTGCGGTTTTACCGAAGATTACAATTGCAAAACCAAATCCTGTTTCAGCAGATAAAATCAAAAAAGACTTCCAGCCATAAATAAATAAACTTGAAAGAGTAGAGAATACAAAATGGCAACAAACAAATGATTGATGTTCCGTTTTGTATCATACCATATGGATTTGTCTTCGTGTCTTTTACTTTCGTTGCGAGAGGGGTTTGGGCCCATGGAGAATTGGATTTCGTGTGCACCTTCGTCCTCAAACCCGTTCGCGCAAACCACCCAATCCATGGGGAGCAATTAGAGAACTTCAGCCCAATAAAAGACCGAATTTAAGGCAGTTGATAACTCGATATGGCTCAGCCCACTTTATCAACAAATGTCTTAAATACCTATTTCAGTTGGTAGGGCATTGCTTCATTAACCATGTAACTCTATGAGGTTTTGGAGCGAATTCTCATTCTTCCCCTTCACTTCACCAAAATAAAAAATAACACTAAACAAACAACAAAAGATTTTAAGATGATAAGTTAAAAAAATTAAGAACGTGAGAGAGAAACGTTTGGGTGGCTTTTCATAGCCATCACATGATGTTTCTATTTTTTTTTTAAACAATTTAGTTAGAATATTAGTCCCATAAATTCAAGAATAATTTGCACGTGTTACAATGTGGAGTGTATGTCTAACCTTTTCTACTAGTAACTTTCCTTTTTTTTTTTTTGGTTTTTTTGGAGAAAACAAGTAAGGTAACATGTTGCACACAAAACTTACATTATCTAGCAGTTGTCCCCAAAGGATGCCCATGTACCTAACTAATAATTGGGCCCATAAAGAGCCGGATTCAACTGTCATTTCTATCCCACTTAAGGGTGGACTCGGGTCCAGAAGAATAATATGTTGGCCTCCTCCAGGGAGCAGGTATTTGGGCGACGAAAATGCACGTCGATGCTTCTCATCTTGCACTCAACTTACATTAGATTTTAATACAGCTCCTCGTTTCAGCTAGGGTGTTTCATGAATCGAGCCGATCGCGAGCGGCACGAATACGAGCTCGACTCGAGCTCGAACTAATTAAGTCGATCTCGAGCTCGAGCTCGAGCTAAAAAATATTAAACTCGTTGGCTCGCGAGCTCAATTATATATATATATATATTTTTTATTTTAATAGTAAAATTATATATATATCTCTGATATTTTATTATTTGTTAAAAAATTATTATTTTATTTATTTTTAAAAATAAATATTTATTTTTTAAAAATAAAATAATTATAATTATTTTTTTATTTTTTAAATTCAAGCTCGAGCTTGATATTTTGAGCTCGTCGAGCTCGAGCTCGAGTTTGAGCTTCACAAAATTAACTCGAGCTCGGCTCGATTAGTTAAAATTGCACCCCTAGTTTCAGCCCAAAAAATAAGCTCTTTTAACTATTTTACATTTAACGTACATGTTTTTTGACCCTTTCCTTTTTTTTTCTCTCTCTCTTTTTCTTGCAAATATTAAAGTCTCTCACTAAATCAAGAATTAAAAAACAACTAAGAACATTAAGTGTATGATTTTATGGGTTGTGTCATTGCAGCTAGCCTTTCTTGACTTCTATTAAACAAAAAAAAAAAGAAGAATATATCAGTTTTAAAATATCATTTTTTTCACAGAGCATTACTAAAATTTTATTTAATGAATTCTTTTATTATTTTAGGCACAGACAATTAAAAAATGTACATCGTTAAAGATGATCGGTGTATATATGGACTATGGAGGATGCACAAAGCAATCACCATACCTAATAGGAACAAATGCTTTCCTCTCTTAACCCTTTTTCTTTTTTTTTTTGTCAATACGATAGATATCTTACATTAGGGGAAAAGGAAGGACCTGAATAAGTCTAAGAGTAATTTGAAGGGAATCGAACCACTATTAGATCAGACGGATGCACTACGTACCTGTTTGAATTTTTTAAACAAAGAATATGACAAATTAATGGGATCAACTAAACTTTGATGCATTGATGATGACCACCAGCGAAAGCTTATGGTTGCTTTCCTCTCTTAACTTGTAGTAGTATTATTATGGCATATGACCATGAGATTCGATTCGTTTTCTTTTACACAACGGACAGGTAATGATGAGATGAGTGGCGAGTGCTCTTTTTTTTTTTTTTTTAACCTATCCCCAGATGGAGCAAATGCTTAAATGAATGAAGTTTGCCTAAATTAAGTCAATCAATGGTTCAGATTCTTTCTTGTGACTGACTCTTGGATATAACAGATGAAGCAAAAAGGATGACCATAATATATATGTTACTATATGTTTTTCTTGAATATATAATACTGCTCAAGCCTGATCTTAGGACCGCATTTTCAGTGTAAGAGATAATCAATGCAACGAGTTATAAAATTCACTCATTATAAGTTGTTTCGATAACAAAAAATGAATGCCCAATTGATAAGGTTACAAGTTAGATTACCTTGGTATGATTTAGGAAGTAATCGCACATTGACACTACTCGTAACTGGCACTACTTGGGAAAAGGGAGGGGGGAAAAAAAAGAAAGTAACTATATATATATATATATCTCATATTCCTCGATTTCAACACACAATAATCCTGGGATTTATTTAACCAAAAAAAAAAAACAGCCAAGATTTATCAGATTGAAAGCTTTGGTCCACATATATCCGACCTTTGCCGCGGGGCCTCTAACTAACCTCTTTGACAGATTGAAAGCCAAGATTGCAACATCTTACCTTAATGCACGTACCTTTGCTCTGCTGCGTGCCCATATGCAGATGCGAGTTGTGACTTTTGCGAGGTGACACGGAATTTGCATATGCACCTGTTGTACCCTAGCCTGGTTACTGTTAAAAGGCTTGAATGAAGTAAAGTTAGAATAAAAGATAAAATAAAAATGTACGCGTAGGTTTGCAAAAACAAAAACAGAAACAGAAGAATGGTTTCCCAATTTCCCAATTGGCCACCCATTACCACCCTTCATCGTATGCGTCTGGATCCTTCTTTTTTTAACACGTTTCTCTCCCCACCTCTCCCTCTCTACCTCTTTCTTGTTCTCTTGGTCACCCTTTATAAATAGAGGGGCTTGCCCCCCGGGGGCACAAATTTTTTTTCCCTTTTTTGGGATTAAAATCCGCGAGGTGGGGTGGCCTTCCTTCTGGGCAAAACCCATGTACGAGAACTGCGGCAAAGATTTTTTGAGGATCTGAGGAGAGAAGAAACAAACACGAGCAAAAAGCTCACTTACAGAGAAAACCCACTTTGTGTATATTTTGGATTGGGGGCAAGAGAGGTAGAAAGAAAGAGGAAAGAAGAGGAGAGACACTTTGAGATTTTCCTTTATTTCTTCTTTTTTTCTTGATCTTCTCTGTGTATTTGACAATGCCTATGTATTTTAAAACCAGTAAAGAATAAATATTTTAATGGTACTTCTTGGAAATCTTTGGAATTGTTTTCTAAATGGTTTCTTGATGAGAAGAAAGAGAGAAAAAAAAAAGAGAGAATAATATTGATTTCAATCTTGTAATAATTTTTTCGACTTAAGAATGTTTTCTTGTTATTTAATGAATTTTTAAGTGGTCCCTTTTCTTTTCACTTTTAAATGAATGGGAATTGCATTTTGATGGTTTTCTTGACTGATCTTGTTAGGTTTTGATCTGTTGGATTGAGTACGAACTGCCCATGTTGAACAAATAGGGTTATGATCAGAGTAATGGTTAGAGATCGGATTACTGGGTTAAAGGAGTTTCCTGTAGTAGTTTAGATTGTGGTATGCTCCAACATTGTTCGGTTAAAAGATTGGATTTTTGTCTTTTTGAGACTAGCTAGTGCGTGTTCTGTAGCTCTAGTTTGGAGTTTTGGCCCTGTGAACCGTCTAAAGAGTTGAGGGAAACTCCTCTGTTGTTTGAATATCAGTTCGGATTAGGATAGGGGGTGGAGAGAACTAACTGGTTTTTGCATTTTGAGGTTGTGGTGTTTACTGCTGCCTCTGTTGTTTGCATTATTGATATTTCTCTTGGTTCAGGAAAAAGGCCCTGATTTTGGTTTTGGATGATGGGCAGGTGTAGTTCTCTAGTAGAATTGTCTGTGGATCAGATTGCTGTGGACCTGTTGATTCTTCAACGTGTGATTCAGGTTGAGACAATTTTGTTCAGTGCATTAGTTGTGCACTTCAGTGCCGTAGTTTATCTAAATTATTCACCAATATCTTGGTTTATTATTTCACCACCAGTAGAGGTGAGGATCCGGTTGCTGGGATTCTGGAAATTTTGTTTGGGGATCTTTCAAGAAGACCATGGATTAATGCCCAATCTGGAAATGATAGCAAGGATATGGTACATGGGCAAGAAGTTTATCTGTGGTCTGTTCCCATTCTGGAACAGCACAAGCAGAAACTAAGGGAAGCTCTACCACTGGTGGAAAGTTCCCATTCTGCTGTTTCCTTAATCACGTGCAATGTCTCGCTGCTTTCCATTTCCACCTCCCGGATATGAAAAGAAGACTAGGCCTGATGAAGATGCAAACTTGTTACTAAAGGTTTTACTCTCTTATACAAGCTTAAGAGCTTTTACCAATTGTAGCTGGTTTCTGCTCATGTTAGTAGCATTACGTTTATTGAATGCATTAAACACTGAATTCAAATGCTCTTCCTCTATCATTTCGTTCCTGGGGAATCTCAGACAGACCTATGGTGAAATTTGAGATAAATCGCTTGGATGAAGAAAAGGGAGTAATAGTAGTATTGTGGATCATTTTGAATTAACTTGGGCAAGCTTGCTTCGGTATAACGTATTTGCGGCATTGCATCTGTTACCTGTTTATCACATGGCTTAAGGTTGTGGAAGATGATAATTTTGTGCAGGAGAAGCAACATACTTTGAACCATTGATGATGATTTTCTCTTAACCAGATTAGTAGTTGATAAATTTGTCAGGCTATGGCCCTATATGCATGATCTTTTAAGATAGTTGGAATTTGTCAGATAGTAAGCTGGTACAGCATCTTGCCACTTAACAAGTGGAACTACTTTACTCATCATATCTTAATTTCCAAAAATCTGGACTTGTTTGTCTCAAAAATTCACAGGCCAAGTTTAGCTTAGGGGCTTTGATGTTGTTTCCCTCTCATTTGCATTTCAAAGCAAGAAGATAATATACCTAGGTGGAGGAAAAAGTTGAATACATTTAACAATCTGATGACTGTTATAACAATCTTATGAACTACAAGCTTGGGGTATCTTAATATCCCTGATGCTTGGGTAAGATTTTACCTTTTCCTCTACCAGTTTGGTTATTGCAATGCAATGTGTGAATGACTTGCAATTTTGGGGCAGTGGTGTACTTCTCCTTCTTCGATTGAATGTTCTGTTCTAGGCTGGAGAGTAAATAGCTTCATATAAGAATTGTCTGTTCTGTATGATGTGTTTTCCTTGCCAACTCGTGTGCATTTCTGGGTCAATCAGTGTAGAGTACTTGTCAGCACGCTTCATCTGTTGGATAGTTCTAGTTTCCTTTGGCTGTCATCTTCTAATGCAGTTCAGTACTCATTTTGGATGGCATTGTCTACCTATTTCTTTTACATTACGGTTTATCAACAGTGTCATCTTTCATGAGATTGAAGTTATAGGATCATACTACAAATCAAGCAAGACTTATATGGTTGGGCAAGCAAGACTTGTATGGTTGGAAGTGACATAATTGGTGGTTGTTTGGCAAGTTTATTATGGTTGTCCCAATCTGTTGGTTGCTTTCTATTATTTATTTTTCATGAAAACATAAGAAATAAACTTGATGCTTAGTACATGGCATTCTATGCTAATTTAATGTCAGGGATTTGTCACCTGAAATGTGGGGACCTATATTAAACATGTATTCTTCAGTGTACCATGTGCCTCATATGTGAAGCAAATACAAATAAAGATAATCTTCATAAGTACACCATTTTTGTGCTATGAATTGGTCATATATCTGTTAAAGAAGTTGATTAGGTTAGTTAAAAATTTGAGCAGAGTATATCTACTATTTCGGTTCCTTTCTTTGAATGTTCACCGCATGTCTTTGAAAATCTGAGGAATGGATGCTCATTTTCATTGTTATGTACGATAAAAGTTTCGAATTGATTGATTTTCCTGTTTCCGCCTGCTGTGTTTGCCAACTTTAACATGACCGTAGGAGCCTTTCTCAAACATGTAATTTCAGTTTTTGTCAATTTCCGTAATCTCTGCATTGTTTACTACAATGTGCAGCTATAACAAAAGTTTACATTTTAAATAACTAAGGCTTGAGTTGGGAGCAGAAAATATCGTGTAACCAAGTTTACTTCTCTAGAAGCCAAATGGAGGCCATGATGTACATGAACTTTTATGTTTGGAATTTTACGGTGAAAAGTAAGATGTTAGTGGTGCCAGTGTTGCTAACTAGAGTTGTGTTTTAGGGCATTTATGGAAGCTTCTTAGTATAAGATTGAAAGTCATAATAACACTCGAACTTCCTATAGTACTTTACTCTGTGTAAAGTGTAAACCTAGAGGTAAGCTGGACTACCTGTGCAATATCTTAATGTTTTTTCTCTGGTGTCTGTGTTACTATTTACTTTCTTGTGTCAGACACAATAACTATTTTAAATCTCGCTTATTTATCAGGATATTAAGTATGACACATCCAGCACATGGTATTAAATGGAATATCTCGCTAGGATAGAAACTTCCAATTAAAGTTTTCCAGATATTTTTGTGCTTTATACGGACTATATTCTTGTTTAGTTGTTTGGGTTTTGCAACATGGGTTGAATGCCAAAGCTGTAAGCATTTGTTTTTCTTTGACTTCGCAGCTGCATAATCATTGTGCGCCATAAATTTCCAGTCATATGAATCCATATTTCCTATGGGGGTATAAAAGCAATTAGCATATACTTGCTGACATTGTTGCATTCTCTGACTTCTTGACAAAGTCATTTACTGAAAGTGTGTTTTGCTTGAACTCTGGTTGATTGTTAATTAAAAGTTAGACAGGAGCTAGAAGGTGACTAAGCAGAGCTTGTCAACAGTTGTTCATTGTTTAAGTCTTTGTTGGTTTCCTTTTTCTTTCATTAAGATTGTTCTCCCTTTTTCAATTTCTTATCTTGGGTAGCTTTTATTGCCTCTGGAAATGATCTTTGTTATTGGCTTTTATGGTTCTTTAATTAGATGCAGTGTGCTGTAGTATGGCTCTGTTGTTTCTTCTTCATTACATTTTTCTATAAATGTTTTTTCAGGAGAAACCCAGAGAGAAGAAGCATAAGAAGGACAAGAAGGACAAAGAAAAGAAAGAGAGAAGAGAAAAGGACAAAGAAAAAAGCAGTGAAAAACACAGAGAAAAGAAAGACAAAAAACACAGGCACAAAGACAAGAAGGAGAAAAGTAGCAATAAAGAAGAGAAGAAAACCTCCGACGAGAAGACAATTGTAGCCTTCTCAGACCATCAAAACAGTCAGAAGTTTGGTCTAACAGGCTTAGAGGTTGGTGAGACTCAGAACTCTAGACTTTTTGTTGATTTGGGAAACAAAGTTAGGAAGGACGATGGAGCAAAAGAATTGCAGATTTTGGAAAGAATCACTAATAGAGATCTCACACCACCAGGGAAAGTGTTGGAGCACAAGATTGGTGTCTTGGATGATGGGAATCAAAAATTCAGGGACAAGAGAGAGAAAAATAGGATACCTAATGGGCAAACTGTCAAAATTAATGGCATTGGATTTGCAAATGGTTTTGTTCATAATTTTCCTCCCAAAATTCAAAAAAATATTGAAGGAAGTTCTTACCGAGAAGATAAGGTTACAGAGAAGCAAAAGGAGCGAAAGGATTCGAAAAAACACAAGGGTGCTGATGGTAGGGGAGACAAAGAAAAGGGCCGAGATAGAGAAAAGAAAAGCAAATCAAAGGATAAAAATAGGAAAAGGGAGAAGGAAAAGGCAAAGGAGTTTTCTAGCCTAATGCCTAGTAAATTAGGAGAACATGACAATAATGCTATAGATTTTAAAAATGATGAAGGTTCTTATCTGTTCAAGGAGACCAATGTACAGAACGGGATACTTGGAAAAAGAAAGGAGCCTGAAATGGATGGATGTGTGAATGGTGAGTTTTTCTTTTTCTTTTTCTTTTGTTAAAATTGTAAACTTGTGGCACTTACTTGGTGGCACCTCTTCTATGTAGCGTCTTGTATACTCTGCTTAAGCATTGCTATTTGAGGTTTGCAATGTTTTCAGTTGTTAAATTTTTGATGCCTTGTCCTCTCTGGGACAACTGATGCATGCAGCACACACATGCATGGATACACAAGGCACTTGCAATTTATCAACGTAAGATTGCCTTTACAACAGCCTTGGTTGTTCAACCCAGCAGCTAGTTGACTTTTGCTTCCCTTTTAGCTGCTTTAAGGGCAATGGGTTACGCTCAATTTCTAATCTTCTGTGCAACGTTGACCTTTGTAACAGGCCATGAGATTCAGAATAACAAATTGCCAAGACTTGTATCTTCCTCTTGTCAAGTCGTTCAAACTGGAAACACAATTGAATCTTCTAGTAAGGGCAACCAGTTGAATCTGGAGAAGGAAAGTACATTGCAGAAACATAAGCCAAATGCCAAGTTCTTGTCCTCTGTTTCGCCTGTTGAAAACGGCAGGAAGTTGGAAATGACACAGATTCCCATTAATATAGCTTCTGAAAGGCAGGAGGCAGTCAGCAAACATGGTAAGGCCAGTGACAGCCTTTCATCCTTGAAGCCCCCGTCGGGAACTGGAAGAAATTCGGAATCATGTCAATTTGTTGGGAGCTTTACAGAATTGGAGCAGGGGGTGGTTAGTAACAATACTAAGGATTTTACAAAGGTTTTATCAATGCAGCCAGTTGCTGAAAATGGGAGGAAGTTAGGATCCAGCCAGTTCAACAACCTAAATGCAGCAGAAAGACAGGCAGGAGCCTGTATCCCTAAACTGAGTGAGAAGGGATCGCGGAGTAATGGCTTTGTGGTGCCTAAATTGGATGAGAGAGCATCAAAAATTAATGGATCAGTGGAGCTCAAGAAACCTAAAGCATGTTCTATGGAAATGTCTTCTGCTTGTCTAGAAGACAAGGAAATTGTTGAAAAGTACCTGAAGCCTCCACATCCTGATGCCAAATATCTGAGCCAGGTACTCTCTCTCCCTAAAGTAGAATGGTCTGATGTTGATGATCAGAAGTGGTTGTTCAGTAGGGAGGATCACCAGGCAAAGAATCCTAAATATGTTTCCCCAGTGATTGAGGAATCAGAGCAGATATGGGCAGAGGCTTTGCGGATAGAATCTGCAGATGTTATTGCGCTTCCTTATGTCATTCCTTACTAGTTAGTATAAATTTGAGTTGGCTTCCCCTGATGCAGCACCAAGTGGCATACTTTTGTTTGGCACCTCTATCTGCTGAATGCTCCCTTGTGCTGCAACCGTTTCCAAAATGAATCCGGAGGCACAGGCCAGAGTGGATTGGTTTGTTGTTTTCCTGATAATCTATAGTGAGGAATTTTTGGAGTTCGAGGGTCGAAGGGCTAGAGAGAGAAAAAAAAAAGGGTGATGAACGAGCTCTTCGGCACACCTATGAATCAGCCCACGGCAGACATCACTGTGGGCACGCTTCTGGTGAACTTGTGCGGGCATCATTTGACGCGAGGATGACTTGGTTTGATTTGCAAAAAACGAGTATAAAAATAGGAAATCATCTGGACCTATCTTGGATCGATGCTATTCTCCCTTGGAAAATTTCTTGCTCTGCCTATGGATAATTTTTGCTAAAGAGCACTGGACCTTGATGTTTGACAATTGGGATCAGAGACGGAGGAGTTTCCGAGGAAGGGAAAATGATTTGGTCTTTTAGCTGATCACTCGGGCAGGGAGAGCTTATGTTAAAATTGAAGCGCAGGTTTGCCAGTGAATCCAAGAGTAGCTGTGGTCTTAATAGCACAGCAATGCAATTTTGATGATGTAATTATATTACAACCCACTATACAAAATGAAATATGATAGAGGAAATAGTAAGGCAGAAAAATTTTCTGATCAGCTTTAACCATTCACAGTCTGTACATTTTTGCTAATGTCTAATCTTTGACAACCCAACATGCTTGCAAAAACATTCGCGCGGCTGTTTTGTTTCTTTGCTTGCACATTCATAGCGAGCGGTAAGAGTAGATGTTTAATTGGGAATTGATGGCAAGCCTATAATCTTGGAAATGAATATGATGACTAGCTCTTTAATGTTGCTGATTTGGGTGGTTGTGTACATTTTTTCTTTTCTTTTCTTTTAGGGATAATTTCGGAAACCTCTCCTAATGTTTTCGACAATTTCACTGAACTTTCCTAAGGTTTTAAAAGTTACACATATTTCTCTTGATTTGATAGTTTTAGTAACAAAATTTTAAAATAATATCGATTTGGTCAAATTTTTAAATGAATACCCAAAAATGTCCTTATATAATAAGTTTTAATTTACTTTCCTATATAATTATAAGATTATCTAATGTAATTAAAAGAAAAAGGTGCCGAATTTTTCATGTTCATACCTACTATCTGATAAACAATTATAATAATAATTTTATCATTATGATAGGATATTTTTTATGGTATTTTATCATGGATTTAGATTTATAAGATAGAAATAAAATATTGAAATAATTGATTCAGAGTTTATAAATTTTTTTAGTAGTGGGATTATCCTAATTTAGTAGTGATTTTGGGCAATTTCTTTTTGATTTATTATTAATTTTAATATCAAAAAATAGAAAACAATGATTAGTAAAATACATCAGATTACCTATAAATTTAACTCATCAAAAAAATCATTAGTTTGATATTTGGTTGCAATAAAAACTAGAGATAATAGTGGTAATTTTACAATTTTATTGGCAAAAAATTAAAATAAAAAGGAATAAGAAGGAAAAATAATGAAAAATAATTTTAAAGTCATTCTAAGTATAAGCATACTAAACAAGAGAATTTCATTAAAATATTTAAGGGTAGTATTATCATTTTAAATGATAAAGGAGGTATGTGTAATTTTTCAAACCTCAGGGGACTCAATAAAATTATCAAAAACCTTAGGGGAGGTTTCTGAAATTATCCCTTCCTTTTAATACTACTTGGTTTGTTTACTACTATTAACTGTACCTAACGCAAGGAAATCTGTGCTGTGAATGAGTAAAATCTTAACCATTCACTTGCATTACTACCTCTACTAGGGCCCCAACTCCACCTTCACCTTCACCTTCACCTTCACCAGATGGCAGGTGCCACCCAGAAGCCTTTTGCGGGAATATATCTACTACAGTGGAATTGGAATGTTTGCGCCAAAATAAATACTCATATCAATAAATAAATAAATAAATAAATAAAAGTCCATGATGAGGTCATCAAAATTATCTATCTTTGCTGGAAAAAGGGTTAATCGCACTTTATCCCATTTAAGTATAGGCCGTTTCTCACTTTACCCCCCAACGTTTGTTTTTCCTCAGTTTACCCCTTCCGTCAGCAATTGCACCGTTAAAAACTTTAAGATTTCGAATTTACCGTACGAAAAGGGCCGTTGGTTTTAGCAGACAACAATGCCCCTCAATGGTGTCTGATGCTTTTAGCCTACCTTTTCCCTCAAAGAGCCGTTGGTTGGTTGGTTTTAGCCGTTGGTTGGGTTTTATAAAAGGAGGTATTTTGCACCCAATTTTTCTCATACATTCTCAAAGGTTCCAAAGTTTCTAAAATTTCTCTCCAAAGTTCCTAAAATTTCTCTTTGTCAACCAAAAGCATCATAAAATGTCACAAAGTGCTTCAAATGATGTTGGAAGATCACCCCAAAAAATGTGTAGATGTGGTAAAGAGGCACCATTGTGCACGTCTTGGACACTTGAAAATCCGGGAAGAAGATTTTACGGCTGCTCAAATTACAATGTAAGAATTTTTCATTAATAATTTGTTAATATTGTCTTTAATTTTGCTCTATACCTGAATTAGTTAGAAAGAGTTTAAACAACTAATTATTTTTTTAATTTAGAACCGACACGCATGTGGGCACTTTGAATGGGTAGATCCTGAAGTATGTAGCCAAACAAAAGAAGTAAGTGCAGTGCTGCAATCTAGATTGCTGGAGCAAAAGGAGAAACTAATGTACTTGCAAAGGAAGCATGAAAAATTGGCAAATGAGCATGAGAAATTGAAAAGCAGATATGAAGCCTTAAAAACAGAAGTCTGCGTCTTACAAGTTGAAAACCAACAGCTACAGCAACAATACATGATGGTCAAAGCTGCTCGATTTTCATCATGGAGAAAAACACTAGCCATTACATTTCTGATTGCTAGCATTTTGTATATGTACTCTATTTCAGAACCAAAAAGTAACAAAAATCTGCTTTATCTACCATAGTTGTAAGCAAATATGTATGAAAGAAAGTTATATTAAGTTAAAAGTATTTTACACATCAGATTACATCTTAGCATGTGTCTGCATGGCCACCCAAACAAAGGCCATTTTAGTAGAACCCAGCCAAAACATGATTCTAGAACATGTCCAAATAATGGGAAAAGAAAAACAACATCAGCATTTCTAACATTGCTGCAAAGGTAACTTCAAATACTAGTAATGACAAAAATAGCAACAGCAACACCATTTCACATCAAAACACATTCAGGTGTGCGCATAACTGTTGAACGTCCAGTTGCAGCAGTTGAAGATCCTTGGGTAGAAAACACAGCATCTCCAAATCTAATACTCTTGGTTTGAACCTACATGGATGAGGGGCATCTTAGTGCATCAAACTACTACTAGGGGTGGTAGCATGTAAACATAGCCAAAAGACTTGAACTCACCATTCCAGTTTTAGTAGCACCTGAATTGGTTTTAGAACTTCCAGTTTTAGCATCACCCAACTTGGTTCTTGGTCTTTTAGTTGTTACTGAAGTGGTTGCTTTTGAACTTGTACATGGTACGCTGGTGGGAGCAACAACAGTAGTTGAACTCAAATTGGCACCAGATGTAGGTGTTCTTGTCCACTGTATCATCAATAGGAAACAATAAGTGAGCACGTATAAAATGGCCATGCATGCAGAGTTTTAAAATGTAGGCTTACCAGTTGGGTTGGAGGGGGCTGGCCAGTCTTTGAAGTACTTGGAATCTGCATAATAAAGGTAGTTTTTAATCATTGCAAGTGTCTAAAATTAAATTAGTTACATACAAATACAAAAGGAACTCACCATGCTAGACTCAAATGGGATATATGTTTTACTTGTTGATATCCCTTGACCATTCCAAAGTCCAATGCCACATAGTGGCCCATTGTTATGGTCTGAACCCCTACCCTTACCCCTGCCCCTACCTCTACCTCTCATTTTAGCTCTAGTTGGGCCTCTTGCAGTTGTAGATTTAGTCACATCAGCATTTTGCACAACATCAGCATCAGTATTTCTCTCAACAGCAGTATCAGCATTTGTAGAGTGGCCTCTACCAGCTCCTCTTCCTCGTTTAGTAGGCCCTTGCATCTTGCAATACATCAAAAAATGACAGTCAGATGTAGATAGAAAAAAGCCAAGCAACATATATTGATTGAAGTTACCTGTGCAGTCACTGATTTTCTTTGCCTCACAAATGAACAACCAGTGACCTTGCAACTTCTGGCATTGTGGTCAGTATGACCACAATGACTGCAGTGAATTGGCAGCCCTACTTTAGATAGTTTTCCAACATGTAAGTCCTCCAATGGAGCCTTTTTTCTAACTTTCTTAGGCCTGCCTGGAGCTATCTTCCTACGAGGTGGGAGTAATGTATCACTGCTAGCATTCACCCAATTTGTTTGGTCTGGCATAGGCATAACAACACCAGCATATGCCTTTACATATGTTTCTACTGAGTAGCAATTATCAACATATGCATATGGATCTTTGTTGTCTTGCACAAGTCCAGCACATGCATGGACACATGGAATTCCTGTCATATCCCACTCATTACATGTGCAAGACCTTTGAACTGCATTAACAGCAAAAGTTCCTACTATACCAGTCACCTCATACACCTCTCTTGTAGACACAAGTGCATCAAACTGAGCTACCTGTTTTTTCCTCTCTTCAATTTTCTGACAGATCCTCGGACAAATATGAGACTTCACCTTCTGAATCCAGTCTCTTTTTTCTTGAAATCTGCACATAATCTGTCTTCGAATGGCCTCAAACATAGTCAAAATAGGCTCTTCCCTAGCATCCTTAATGTATTGATTGAAGCTCTCACATATATTATTACTTAAAAGGTCACATTTTGTCCTTGGAGAAAAGGTGTGTCTGGCCCATAGGTTAGCTGGTATGGAACTAAGCCATGCATGTGCTTCTGGGGCTACTAAATGTAACTCTCTCATTTTGCTTTCATAATGACAGGGTAAATAAGCCCTGGCTGCCCCCCACATTAAATCTCTTAGGTGCTTATCCTTGAATTTCAGTTTGAAATTAGCATACATGTGTCTAACACAGAATCGATGCTCCACTCCAGGATACTTATTCTCAATGCAATCAATTAATCCCTGACATAAAAACATAAATAACAGAATTAGTGAAAGGAGTGAGTGAGGAATAAAGGAAAGTAAATCAGATTGTAGTGGTGCTGACCTTTTGTCTATCTGATAGAAACACCCAACCCCTTTCAATTGGAGTGCCAATGGCATCAGTAAGGCTGTCCAAAAACCACCCCCAACTATCTTTGCATTCAGATTCAACAAGTGCCATAGCAATTGGGAACATCTGGTTATTAGCATCCCTACCAATTGCAGACATAAGCTGTCCTCCCATGATCCCCTTAAGGTGACATGCATCCAGTCCTATTACAGGCCTACATGCATTTACAAAACCTTCTTTTTGTGCAGTAAACATCACAAACATTCTCTTGAAGATTGGACTTTTACAAATATTGGACTTTTCAGTTACAATAAATGCCACTGAACCTGGATTTCTTTGTAAAAGTGTAGCACAATAGTCTCTTAATCTTGCATACTGCTTTGCACATGACCCTTTCACTGCTTCCTCTGCTTTCTCTCTTGCTCTATACATTTGAGAGTTTGTACAGTTCAGGTTATACTTCCTTTTTATGCTCTTCTTGAACCCTTTTACTTTCATATCCGGATGGTCAGCAATGTCCTCCATAAACATCCTAGACAGCCACCTAGAATTTGCACTCTTGTTCTTGAAAGACCATGGACATCTATGAGGTACGCCTTTAATGGACTTCACTTGAAGTGTAACTTTGCTTCCATTATAGCCACTAGCATATATTCTCCATCCACATTTATTTGAACATATAACCACAGCTTTATCTTTGTCATTCTTAGTGAAGGTAACTTCAAATCCATTCAAAATTGAATACATTCTAACTGCAGCTCTAAAATCATAAATATTGCTAAAAATTCTGCCTACAGTCAATTCAGGATTTTTTAGATCCCTTTCCATGTTAAACTCAGGAAATTCATGCTCCATGCCTTCATCATTTGAATCATAAACTGGTTTAAGTATTTCATCATCACTAACATCTTCATCATCGACCAGTTTTCCATGACCTTTGGAGTTAAGGTATGCATTATATTCTTCACTAATCAGTGCCACATACTTAGCATAATCAGTCTGTTTTAGGTGACAATCTACTTCACCACCATCCCTCTCTACATCATCTATAGGGTCACATGCGTCATTTAAATCATCCCCATCTAGGAAAAAATCAAAGTCAGAGTCATATTCAACTTCCCTACAACCATCCCTATCACCTTCTTGTGAAGGATCTGAAGCATCACTTTCGGCCTCATCATTTTGGGGTTGATCAGCATTAGGATTTAGATTTTGTTTTCCATTAACCTCAATATTATCCTCTGCAACAGTTCTATCAGCATGCAAATCTTCTTCAGGGATCTCACCAACATAAAGTTGTATGATGTTTTGAGTTCTATTTACCTCAAACATTTCTATAACAATCTGGTCACTGTTTAACAGTTTAAGACCAACCTTAAAGTCAAGATTCCTAACCCTATAGTACACCTCTGTTTCATGTGATATTCCAGCACCTTTAAAAGCATCTCTTAACTCAAAAATTGACATCAAATCAGGGTCAACATCATCAAAATTAGCAACTTCTCCCCCCACATACTGTAAATTTGGGACATAGGCAAAATGGCCTCCGTAGTGAACCTCTAAAACATAGGTTTTGAAGTCCATTCTTCTGTAATCACACAAAGGTAATTGTTTTTAGTGCATGCACAGGTAATACAGAGCAAGTATCTTTTATTGTCCCACAAAAATAAAAAATCCTAGTTTGTCTATCTAACAGCCAACATATAACCATCCAAATAAACAAAAAATCCAGCAAATTAATAATTAAAAAAGACAAACCCATCGTTTTCCATCCTAACCCGACAATGACTTGTTATGAACTTTAAGGGACCACACTAACAGATTTCAAACAAATAATTGTCTACATATTAAAGCCCATGCAGTCATTAAAAAAACCCATACCATTGTTTCTGTGCAATAAAATTGATTAACAATTACAAATTTCTAAAATCGAGAAAAAATTGCAAAATCGAACCTCATAGATCTGCCCAAGCTCTCATAATCTCCTTTCACAATCTTCAAATTCAATTCTGCCGTCTGTTAACAACCACATCGATTACCCATTTTTTCATTCAAGATTGCACCAGAATTTTCAATTTTGTTAGTGGACGTTTTGCTAAGGCTTCGGGCACCAGTGAAGAGAAAGTAACCCGACAAAGAAAAAAAGGAAGAGAAAGTGACCCGACATAGTCAAAAGGGGACCTTTGTCTGTTCTGTTCCCTAATTTCTTTTTCTTTTTCTGTCCCATGCCAGATGGAGGGAAATTTCCCTCCATTATTTCAGGGTAATTTTAGAAACTTGCATTTCATAAACCAGCGTATATGGGTATTTTGGGTTGTTCAATGTTTTCATAAGGATATTATTGTCTTTTCAATATTCCGTTTATGTCAATTAGAGTTGACTGTTAGTTTTTGGGGTAGACTGAGGAAAAACAAACGTTGGGGGGTAAAGTGAGAAACGGCCTATACTTAAAGGGGATAAAGTGCGATTAACCCCTGGAAAAATGGTCGGAACTCTGAACCTAGGACTCCAAACCACTACGTACTGCCACGTCATGCACGTGGCACTAGCCCACAACGCGAACGCAACTGCAGATTAATTAACACTAAAATAAAAACTAACTGCATAGTAAATTTTTATTTTTATTTTTTTTGTTTTCCGGATAAGCTCATCAGTGCTGACAGAGTGACAGAAACTTCTTTTAAATTGAAAGCTTAAATGGCAAGCTAGCGGAAGCAATCTCTTAGTACATTTTCTTGTGAGAGTCCAGGCCCCTCTCTCCGTCTCAGTTCCTTAAACACGTAGACGGGGAGGAAAGGAAGCAATCATCGTTCATCAATGGGCGGAGATAGAATTTTCTCCAACAATTTGTCATCTGGTACCGGTATTTTTATCATCTACATACAGCTTTTCAGAGGTGAAAGTAAAAATTCTAATTCTGGTAGTATTTGAATTGCAGAAGACGTATCATTCTTGGATCGTGAGTCTGAGTTCCCAGATCCATCACTTGATTTACCTACTTTTCTAAGGTTGGTAATTTTAGTTTCTTGATCGCTTGAAGAAAAAAAAAAAATTTCGTTTCTTTTTCCTTCTAACGGGGGTGCTGATGACTAGTTTGATTTGGGTTCAGTGAGGACGGTTGGGGTGCCAAGGTGGAGACTGAGTCAGTGTTAAACCAGGAGGTTGGCTTGCTTTCTGGGGAATTTGGGGACGTGGGTCATCAAAAGTCTTCCAAGTCAGTGACTTTTGAGGCCTGTCAGAGGCGGATACGCGCCATTTACGCTGAAGTTTTGGGCAGTTATGAGGAACTGCAGCGTCGGACTGGGAGTTTGGAGGAGGCCAAGAATAGAATATTGAGGTAACATTTAGTAAATGCGACTTTTGGGCCTATTATGCCTTGCTGTTTGATGGTGATGTAGATATGTTCATTTTTTGTTTTCCCATTATCATTCTGGAGTTTACAAATCATAACCATTTACTACTTTCTTGATAAATTAAAGGAGAACCAGATTATACTTGAGAAAGTGCAAAGTTTTGGAGTTAATGAAGAATTCATAACTTGCATTGCGTCATGAATGATACTTTTGCCCGGAATTATCATGTAGTATTAATCACAACGTCGAAATCATGAACTGAAGGTTTTCTGTATGGGATGACGGATTTTAAGTCTGAATCAGGTTTTGCCTTGGGCTTTTCTCTCGTTTAGCTGATTTGATCCATGTGCATCTACTACAGTCGAAAATTTGCCATCTTTCATGTGACTATTCAATGAAGTGAAGATTCTGTTGTAGTATGGCAATTTTAATCACTCAATATCAGGAATACAGTCTGCTTCTTACTCGTGACATAATTTGGTATCTATAGCACAATGTACTTGAGCTAGCAATACTGAGATTCAAAATGCATTTGTGCTGCTGAAGTTGTTTCTTTCCTTTCTCAGTTATACTCCAGGCTCATGGATACGAAAGTTTGGTGGCAGCAAATTGGGGGACTATCATGTGCCAGAGATAACATCACTCCTATTAGTTGGTCCTAAGGGATCTGGAAAAAGCAGTCTCATAAACAAAATATCCCGGGTGCTTGAGAATGACAAATATGCACCAGAAAGAGCTCAAGTATCATGTACTTTCCGTAGTTATGTCCAATTTCTTTAGATGCAATTCTGTAGAACTTGACATCATTTGACCAAAGTTTCATGGTTAAATGTTGCTTCTTCTTGCCAGATAATTCATCTGCTGGAGAAGGGACCTATTTCCTCCAGGAGTATGAAATCCCAAGAGGATCAAATTCTTTCTGCTTGTATGATACTCGTTGTTTGTCTGATGATTCATCTGAAAACACGAAAATCTTCAAGCAATGGATGACAAAGGGAGTTCGCAATGGGGAACTAGTTAAAAGGTCTAAAAGATTGTGTTGTAAATCTGTATGCATGCTAATATGACTGAGCAGACGCATATTTTTATTGAAAGGTTCTAGAATCTGGTCATTATGCAACTCTCTGGCTGACATATTTTGTTTGTCAGGCCTTCTGATGGTGCAATTGTAAAAGCTACCATTAAATCCAAAGCTCGCCGTAATGGTAACCTTTCTGGTAAGGCCAGGGTGGTTAACTTTGTTGTAATGGTTGTTAATGGGCTCTCAGTATTGGAATCGATGGACAGCTACGATGAAGGAAAAAAACTGTACAATCAAATGATTGCTAAAGAGTTCAACAATCCATACTTATCATTTAAAGGTAATTTTCAACACACTGAATTTTGCATTGCATTTACCTATTGGGAATATTCCTTCCTGGAATAGAAATTGTAACTACCATGGGTTTCCAGTTCTCTGAAAGGGGAAGTTGTTTAAGATTCAAATAATTGGCTGTGTATGGTTTCTCAAGAACTCATGTTGTTTTGTCCAGCTCTCATATATGCTATGCTGTGTCTCTCCTTCGTTCTCATTTGGAGAAGATAAATATTGCTGGATGCAGAATAAACTTTGACCAACAAACGAGTTCTTTGTCATTGCCATTACAGCTACATCACCTCCTTAACGCATTTAACTCTTTAGTAACCATGTCTCAGTGTCTTTTCTTCTTTTTGGTTATTTTGGTTACTTTTGGATGACAGATCCCAACACATTTACTTTGATTTCCATTCAAAAAATTGATTAAACTGTTATCCATTTTCTCTCTTTTTTCTTTTCTGCCCCTCTCTTGAAGTGGTTTCTTTTCCCTCTGGACAGATGACAAGCCTGTTGTTGTCATTACTCATGGAGATCTGCTTGCTCTTTCTGATCGTGTTAGAGTACGTGTCTACTTGGGTGAGCTGTTGGGCATCCCACCAAAAACGCAAGTTTTTGACATTGCTGGTGATCTGCTGAGAAAGTCTTCCTGTTATTGAACTTGATAAATAATAAACCTTTAGCTCATTAGTTCCTCGTCGACTGTTGTTTTTGCAGACTGCAATGACTCAGCAACTGAGTTGACAATAGCTGATCTTTTGTGCTATTGTCTTGAGCATGCTGATAAAAATCTTCCTCCCAATGCCGGCAAGGTCTGAGATTCTTGTCAACAATTGCATAGAAGGGTCTACATGTGTCTCTCTATTTCCACTTTTCCCATTTTAAGAGCATTTGGGTGGCATGAGGTTTCAGAAGTCATGTTTGCATGATTCCTCTCTTGATGTTATGTTTATGGATAACTGCACCCCCTTCAAATGCATGAACTCCAGTCTACTTGCTGAATACTGACGCAAGTTGAAAATGTCATGCAGATGCATACAACATCTCTCCGGGCATATCTGTTGCTGTTAATGGTGCTTGGTATTGGAATTATTTTTGCGTGGATGCAGAGTGGATGTTTTCATCGTCACAGCGCGCCTCCTCCCTCACACGTTGCTTTCGATTGGCATACAATTCGACACTTGTGGTTGGGCGTGGACTATGATTAGTTCACGGATCTCACTTTGTCAACCGCGTCATGTTAATAGAAGCTACTAATGTATGTATTCTGAATCGTTGTGTGTGTGTGTGTGTGCATATACATATATATATATATATATATATATATATATGCGACAGCCGTCTGCAATTATTGTTGATTTTACCTTCGAAAGCTCTGAATGGTGCGGTTGGCTGTGGATTCCAATTAATATGTCAACCAAAACGGCAATTTCCCCCCTCGGGTTGTAAAATGTGGACACATTTTGTATTTCTGGAGAATCTTGAATTTGTCTTAAGGATTCAATTTTGCAAACCTGCTCCTTAGAACCTTAAAGAGAGATGCAACAGAATCAAACCTGCATGGGCAAAGCGATCTCTTGCTGCATTGCTCCTCCGGCCTGGAGTCGCTTAAAGCAGACGTCAACTTTTACCCATGGAACGTCTAACCTACTCAATAATGGTGAACACAAGCCACGTCCAAAATCTGACGATTTCAAGGATTGGGCACGCAATGTGATAAATGGTTCGTGTTTATCTGCTACTCAATAATGGTGAACACAAGCCACGTCCAAAATCTGACGATTTCAAGGATTGGGCACGCAATGTGATAAATGGTTCGTGTTTATCTGCTAACTTTGAGTAGGTTAGACGTTTCATGGGTAAAAGTTGACGTTTGCTTTAAGCGACTCCAGGCCGGAGGAGCAATGCAGCAAGAGATCGCTTTGCTCATGCAGGTTTGATTCTGTTGCATCTCTCTTTAAGGTTCTAAGGAGCAGGTTTGCAAAATTGAATCTTTAAGACAAATTCAAGATTCTCCAAAAATACAAAATGCGTCCGTGCCCAATCCTTGAAATCATCAGATTTTGGACGTGGCTTGTGTCCACCATTATTGAATTCACAATAAATGAAGCAGAAGTGAACGTCGACACAACAGCAGAACGCGAGGAAGAGTTGCTAGAGTGGAAGCCTGGAATATAAATGTAACAGATGTTTTGACCAAATTTCATATGTGAGATGCTACCATCTACTGCTCAAGGCCCAAGATGAGAAGATCGAGTAAAGTAAGGACAAAAACACAGCATTAGAGGATGCAACGCAAGGCGAAACTTCATTAAATGTATAAAAGAAAAGTGGGAGGATATTTGGATATTGGTCAAAAACTGGAGTGACAACAGTCACTGGTACATTAGAGGCCACAAGGCCACATTTCTGTTACAGATGAAGGTAAATATAAAGTTTTAAAAAAGGGAAAAGGAAAAACAAAAATAGGAAGCCTTCGCGTGTGAAAGAGTCTCCTCCAAAAACTAAAAGGTGGAGAAAAGAAACAAATGCTGTTAAGGCGCCTGCACTGAAACTCTGCAGCCTCACGGGAACTTCAGGACCAACTGAAACTCCCAACACTCGCTCCAAGAAAAAAAAAACCTCCAAGAGTTGTTTTACTGAGAATGAATATGCATGCAGATTTTCCACCCCATGCCTGAGAAGCGGAAAAGCAAAGGCCTACTCAACTATTATTGGCGTCCATCTACTACAGGCATATAATGGAACTATACGTGACAAGAATACCACATTTCCAGCGTCTGGCAATCATAATCCAGATTGACAAGAGTTTGGAATGCTGTGCAAAAATTTAGCCCTTGCAGTAGAGTCGGTTGAAAATTGGCCCAAGACAGCAATTGTAGCAGTATTGCTGCCAGACTTTTCAATTCCTCTAGAGATCATACAAGTGTGGTTAGCTTCCACCACCACCATTACATCTTCACCCAAAAGGGATGACGCAGTTTCAGCAATTTGCCTGGTGAGCCTCTCTTGTACTTGGAGTTTGAAGCCATAGAAATGTACTATTGACTGTAACAAGGATCTTCCAATTGGAACGCCACCCGCAGCACAATAATAGCCTATATGCACAACACCATGAAAAGGAAGTAGATGGTGTTCACACTGGGACCAGAATGGCAAATTCAGCTCCGAACAGAAATGTTCTTCACCAAAGCTGATATCGCCATCAGGCTTCATGGAATCTCTTTGATTTCGAACTAACCCATTCAGCTTCATCTCCAAATTACAATTTTGAAAGTTCATCAGCCAGGTCACAAAGCGAGCAGGGGTTCCTATAAGCTCTTTTCTTGATGGGTCTTCACCAAGAGACCGAAGAATTGAAGCTACAGCACTCATCATTGCTGAATTGGCTGGAGCTATCTTTGTAAAAGAATGAGATGGGCACCAACACTGGTCAGAGCCATTAGCATGTATATTCACTGTGTTTATGCCTCTGAACCTTAAGAGGCTGAGAAAGTCGGCCCAAACATCAGCTTTCCCATCTTCAAACACTCCAGAACCCGAACTTACAAGTAACTTTATCCATCCTTCATGGTTTGAATCAAGAAAGGCTGACTCAAATTTGGGAAAGTGAATGTGTGAGCACTGGAGTACAACAGCAACACCTGCTGGTTTGATACCATGCTGCAAGGCTTTACAGACTTCATTTGCTAGACGCTGTGGATCTTGGAGGCGTTTTGCAAAAACATCAGCTACTCGAGAGAACTTGCTAAGACCTACAACCCTTTGTCCAGATGGAACATAGCCCACATGACACTTTATATGGAAGGGAAGCAAGCAAGACTCACAGTAGGAGAAGAGATCTAGATCTCGAACTATTACAAGCCCACCAGCTCCCCCAGCATGCCCAATTTTATTATCCAATCCAACCTCAGGAAACAACGCACTATGGACAACGTCCTTTGCCTTTTCTCTATAGCCTGGACAAAGCAGGGAGAGGTTTAATCAGATTCCTGCTCATCGTACCTCAAATTATAACAATGTCGGATATTCTTCAGTCGGATATTCTTCAATTATTCATATTTGAGACCTAACGATAAAGACACAATTGGCAGAAAAACATTTGAAAATCGTAAATGCTCTGGAAAAAAGCAATAGGACAAAAGAAAACGAGATTTGCATCAGGTTCTCACCACAACATACTCTAACAAGAAGAAATGTCACTGCAATTATTTTAACGAGTTGAAGCTAACTCAGTGCTACTTCCTTTCACACAATCATATAAGCTAAATGCCAGATGTATATCTTCGCAACTTACTATACATTGAGAAACTGATGCGAATCTCCGCAAGTTACTACACAATGAGAAAACTACTGCAGCATGAAGAGCAATGCTCTACATTAACCCCCAAAGAATAGAGCAGTGCTGCAAATCGTAAAAGATAGTCTATCTACAAGTACAAAGGTATGTACACAAGCTATTGCTGCACTGTTTACAGCATCGGTGAGAAAAAGTTTTAATATCACAGCACAGACTCTATCTGCCACTAGAAACAACACCTCGCCAACTGCTGGTTGCATGATAATACATGAAACAGTGAAGCAAGTAAACTCGTTATAGTAATTGCAGAATATCCACATATACGAATTAAAATATATATTGATATATGGAGATCTGCATCAGCTACTATCAATCAACAAAGACCACCCCCCCCCCCCCAAAAAAAACTCCAATCTAAAAAAAAAAAAAAAAAGGACAAAGAAGTTTCACCTCTAGTCCCTTCCCTGAGGGCCTTGGCCACACGGAGAGGAGTCTTTCGGATTCCTTCTCGATTGATATCCTCACCAAGACCTTGCAAGAGGACTCTGACAGCATCCTCAATGGCAGGGGTCTCAGGTTCTCCTCCCTCTAAACCCAGCTCAACACATCCCTCAAGGTTCACTCCGTTCTCTAGCTCTGCATTGAAATGCCCCTCATCTAAAGCTCCCATTGACCCACCACCACTACAACCCAACCTCGAAACCAATTTAGGATTCTGCCCAATCCAAATCCAAAGTTCCAAACTTTTCAGATAAATAAACAAAACCCACAAAAATTTCACCCAAAAGATTCAAACTTTGGCCAAAAGAAACAACGAACCCAGATCAAAGCAAGTAAAATCAAAGCAAATCAAATGGTTAGCAGTTCTTGCAGGGCAGCGAGAAAAAATGGAGGGAAAGACAAAAAGGAAGAAGGGATTGTAGGGCTGTTATTGAGTTGGGAGGGATGAGGAGAAGAAACAAAGGACAGGGGTGAGAGATTTGTGCTGGCTAACAAATCTTATTTTGCAACTATCGCTAATACACGGCTACTCCATATAAAAACGTAGGGTTGCCGTTGATATTGGAATGTGTGGAAGCCCAGAGGCACTGAGAAATTCGTACTATATTATCATTTTTTTTTTCCCTCATCTTACACTAGAAATACTTGCAATTTTCCTCATCGGAAATGTGGGTCCGCCTGAGAATGCTCTTTCTACAAGCGGCCGGGGGAAAAAAAAAAAATACAAGCGGCCGGGGGGTTGGTTAGGAGCTAATTTTCATAATCTAGGTGTGCTTTTAAACGGATTTCTCAAAAAAGAGTCAACACAACAGATTTGGTGGCGGTGCTGCATTGGCCTTAGGGGGTGGTCTGGTCATTTAACAGCAGTTGTTGTTGCTTTAGAGTTAGGTCCTGGAATAAGAGTAAGGGGAAATACTAAATACCAAACCAATTGGCAATTAGGCGATTAGGCGATTTGATACGTGGGACCATTTTTGTTTGGACCCACGTTGGCAATTGGGGTTGGGGGAACGAAGTCGTACAGCCCACCAACCCACTAATGTGAATTGTGAATTGTGATTTGTATGGTTTTCTAGCTTGCAAACTGTCAATAAGTGATGGAATACACGGAACTCAGGGGCCAACAGCCTCTTGGGCAACGTCTCGGTGGGAGTGAGAGTTCAAGGGTCCATATTATATCATTTTAATTGTGATTGTCTCTTAATTGTGACTTCTTTTGATGAAAAATTTCGTCGATTCCTTGTTTCTTGGACTAGACTAAAATAAGTTATACAAATATTATCATTGTGATAAAAAAAAACACGAAACTCACGAATCTAATTTAATGATGAATGAATGTTGCTTATAATTTTACCAACTCATCTCATACCCTATATATATAAACACACACTAGTGTTGAGGACGCACACAAATGTTTGTATAACTAATAAAAGAAATTTGTGTCAAAATTTTTGAGTATATTTGAAATCATTTTCAAGAGATTTAGTTTTATGTTCTAATAAAATGCAGAAAATTCACTAAAATAAAATATTTAAACAAATAATTATTTAGTAGTAATTCATAGTAAAAATTAAGATTTACTAAATAACTTGAAAAATAAATAATATATATATATTAGTTGAAAGAATGATACCATGGGTAATTTGGAAAGAACATAAATTGATACAAACAAAAATTTTTGACCAACTTCTCCCTCTCCCTTTGTATAAAGTATAGATAATGTACAACTTCATTCAATTATTGTACATGGGAATGTAAAATGTTGATGTCTGTTATTATTCCACGAGGGGAATCTCCTTTTGAATTTTGACCACATCAATTAAATAAAAAGTATTATACACTTTATTAAATTTCTGATTAGCCCTCTTAGGAAAATTATAATAAAAATAAAGGGTATGGTTATGATTATCCTCTTACGTGAGTAAAAAAATTCAAGAAAAATGACATTCAAAAAGAAGGAAGCGCTATTAATATTTCTTGGTGCATAATTCATTTTGTTTTTCTACTTTTGAATTGGTACAAAACAAGATGTGTTTGTATGAAATGAAACGCTCAAAACTAGCTTTTGGCAAAATCTCCTTTAATAAAATTTGCACCAAACTTCACCCTCATATTTTACACTTCTTTGTAAAGATATTCAACAATTGCCAACCTTTAAGTTGGAACGGAAGAGATGCAAAAAAGTAGGACTTTTCCCCATTGGTTATAGAGTCTTAATGGTCCTCATTCCCCATTGGTTACGGGTTTGGAAAATTAGGTCTCGTCGTGTGTGAAGTTCTGAACAATCTACTTGAAATTGTCCAAACTCTAAAGTCGAAATTGGTAAAATTAAAAACTGCAAATTTGCAATCAAGACTTTAATGACACACAAGTTGTAATTAGTGAAGATAAAGAAACCTTCTTATCTTATAAGCTAAGACGATCGAACCAATGAAGGAAAGAGCTGTTACGTTCTTCTATATTTTTTTTTTTGGCCAGTTTTTTCTTTTCTTATCTTTTCTCTATTGATTTTTCACAAAAAATATCACCCTATTTGTTTAGTGGTCGACAATTATACTGGTATATATAGATAAATAAGTTACTTAATTCTATATAGAAAATGATTTTTAAATAAATTAGGTCTCCGATGCAACTCTTATTGTAGAAGAGTTAATCTTATTTGCATCATAAGTACTTGAATCACAAATTAAACTATAAGTTATTAAAACTTTTCATTTAATTTCCCACTATAAAAGTTATTAAAACCAAAAGGTTTGAAGTTGAAGGACTAACTCTCGCCAGTCACCACTAGTAGCATTTTTTTTTTTAAAAAAGGGTCTCTTTTCACTGCTCTTGACGATCGCCGCGATGGAACCTTCCCAGCTTCCAGATCCCACTGCTTGCCAGTTCCGCCGATTCCACCACCACCACCACCATCCGCTCCCTCATCACCACCATTACTATCACGTGTTGCCTCAATGCCCATTGCACAGCTACATGCTTGGCTTCAATAATTATCATTCGCCCACATGCCGTGCTTCCGCTCGTTCCCATCCCCCATCTCAAAACCGCCCACAAACCGCCCTTTCTTTTTATCCACCCCAAACCACTCTCAATTTTCAGATTTCCGGCTCCAAACTATCCGAGTTTAGTACCCAGTAAGTCTTTCTTCCATTATAAATTCCCTCTCCCCACTCTCCCCGCGGACCAAAAAAGGGGACAAAAAAAAATCAGTTGGTAGGTTAAAATTTTTAGCAGAGTAAAAGTATCTTAAATGAGCGTTATAACAGGATTTTTTTAAGCCCATTGCAACGGAGTTCCTTAGGTGAGATTATGTTTATTATTACTGTTTGCAAGGATTTCTAACTTTAAGCATATTCGTGGCTGGCTATGACCTTGGAAAACGTTTGTTTTTTTTTTATATTGCCTCTTCTTTTATTGATTTCGTTGGTGACTGGGCCAGAGGCGTGGCGCACAAGGAGGATGAGGAACTGGAAGAAGAGGAACATCAGCAGCTGTACGAGGAGGAGGAGGAGGAGGAGGAGGCACAAGACCCAGTGTTTGTTCTGACTGATGAATGGAGGGAATTCTTTGCAAAGTCTGAAGCTAAGAGAAGACTAGGTCAACCTTAATTACTGCTACTCCTCCCTAAGAACCCCCCAGCCCCCCCAAAAAAAAAAAAATTTACTACTCAGCAATTCCAATTCTCACAAAATTTGCCTAACTAACACGACGGTAACTTAAATGGACTATGTGCAGCCAAGAAGCAATCTAGAAAAGAGGGGAAGAATCAGATGGAACAATGATCAGCAACCAAGAAATCATCAGTAGGAGAGCGCTCAATTTCCGGAGTTGCTAGGTGATTTTAAGGTCAGGAGTTGGTCGATGCGTGATCAAGATTTCCCCTTTACTTGCTTGTAGCACCACATTCATCTTGTTTGTAGAGTAAAGAGTGTTTTGAGTTGTTGACTTGAGGTCCCTCTGTTTTTCAAACAGTTATTTTGTCCTTCGTTTCCGAGGCATGGGCAGGGGCGGGGGACTTTTGTATGATCAAACAATAATGCACCAGTTCATTTGTTTTGGAACAATGATGAATTCTTCAATAAAATAGTGCAGTCTGGAAGCCGTGTCACCTACATATCTAATCAAATGGGCTTAGTTCGCATTCTTAGCAAAGGAAGTTAAACAAACAGCGGAAATAACGCTTTCAGAAGGATCAATTTGACGCCAGACCTGATTTGTTACCACCGTCAAATACTCGACTCTTGATTTAGGAGCACCAGTATTTAAGAGTCTTGAATACAAAGAGAATGTCGTGAACATCCTGCTGAGATTTTTGCTAACATCTACGATGCGAGTAATAGGCTACAACAACAACTCTAAAAAGCATCATTCAACCGAAGCGCACTACCTTATATGCATAAAAACCCAAACTCTAAGCGAAGCTTCACTTGCAGCAGCAAGAATGAGCCGCGCCGTCCCTTCTCTTTTTCATATTTACTCGCTCTTCTTTTGACTGCATCAGCCGTATTGAGTAGTCCATACAAACAAAAACAGCAGTTACTATCAATGAGCGACACTGTCCCTTCTCGTTTTTCAGTCCTATTCAGCCTATTTTTGAATGCATCATCTGTACCTAGCGTCAGTCCATACAAACGGAAACAGCAGGAGTGATTGGTTTGTTGGACTCTTATTTGTTCAATTTGATCATTGCGGCAGCCACCCTCTCATCAGTGATCATTTTGTGGCTATCATAGAAATCTAATATCTCGATTGCAATGTTTTTCACCTGCCAAAACCAACATGTTTTATTAATCAGAGCACAAAATTGAAAGCAACATTTGAATCACAAGCACTCATGCTTCATGCTGCTAGACCATATCTGTCAGCATGGGTATTGCATCTCTTTCACCTTTAACAAAAATAACCCAAAAAAAAAAATGTTATTGCTCATATTTTGCTATGAAATCAATGCTTCCAAATGCTATTCTTGTGTAGCAAATAGGTTGAGTAATAAAACTGCTATTATCCAACTTGGCTCACTTATCACCTGGTAAGTTGGTAACCATTTACCAGAAACACTGCATTGGCAGAAATATGTCTGTGCTTGTGAAGTTTCAAAGTAACTGCAAAAAGATCTAACTTTCTACTTTCTAACATAAGAAGGACCACATCTATCTAACTTGGGTGGTACCTGGGGATTACACGTAGTGATATGGTTGAGATACTGCATAATATACAGATCAACCGTTTAGTTTCACAATGCCAAGGGTTCTGGACAAAACTGGGTTCAGCCCATTAAATGCAACTAGTTGATGCCATTAAATGGATAGAAAATTTAATCTACTGATGCATCCACAGATAAAATAGATGAATGAAAAGGTCAACTTTAAAAAAAAAAAAAAAAAAAAAAAAGCACTGGACTTACCACATTCATATCAACCCGAAGCTCTTCAAACCAGGCAGTGTTTTCTTTATCTTTAAGCACACTTGCAATATATATGCAGGCTAGTGCAATCAAGTGCGGAGGATGTACAAGAATCAGATCCATCTTATAGGTGTCATTGACAATTCCCCTGTATCATTAGAAATTTTAAACCAATATCATCAATTATTTCACAATATATTCTCCATTTCTACCAACGACTTCACATTATAAAACATATGAAGTGCATGTACTCTGTACTTAGTTCTCCTTCCCTTTTCTCTATTGGAAAGAAAAATGGCAGAGGCACAAAAGAACTTCATCATAACTTTGTCCCTAGATGACATTCTTAAATGAAAATGTCTCATCTATATCCTCAGGGAATAGACGGACTACTTTGGAACTTAGGCACCTGTTTAGTTATTTCTCGAAACAGACCAATCCACCTACTGGGTTTTCATACTACACATTTAAAATCCACCCTAATCCTATATTTACTACTGGAACACTATGAAAGAATGAATGGTTTGATTTACACATTCTATCAAATAGAAACCACATGCCAAGAGATGTTGACAATTGAGCAGCAGGAAGAAGGAACTCTACAACTTGCATCAAGTCAATATATAGAAATTAAAAGATTATGTACAGATGCAAGTTAAAACAGGTTAATGGAACATCCACACATTCGAAGTTGCAAAAATAACAAACGGAAATTAGACAAGCTATAAACAGTTAAGTTACCAAGTTAACTGAGTTGTGTCGCCCATGTTTGCATCCTGCAGCAACCTGACAGGTTAAGTTCCAGGGAAGACGATGAGTAAAGTTACCAAATATTGTCATGAAACAAATGTATAACAATGAACATTAAATCATTCAACTGTAAGCTGTTCCCAGTAAAAACAATACTGGGGTCTTTGAAGATGTTGTGCATTATGTGGCACTTACAATAATAAAAGGCAAGACATAGCTCAAATTAGTTCATATACGTAGCAAAATGGAAACTAACGATCAAAAAAAAAAACACACATCCTCAAATGGAAAGAGAGGGAGATGATGAGTATGAAATTTGAGCTATTCTAGATATTGAGTTGTACCCTTTAGCTTTCCTTATCAACAATACAGCTGACGCTCAACAACTAAATCACCATATAGCAAGTCAAAACTGATTGCAGGATAGAAGAAAATTAAAAGTTGGGGACTCTGAAGGTCAATTAAACATCCTAGAGATTCTGGTTTGTTTGTCCAATTCTGGGTGCTGCCGAGCCTATGCATCTATTTTTGTTAGATTCAAGTGGCCCTGCTTTGTAATTCACCTGTTACATTCAACAAAATTTTATTGAAGTCCCAGTGCCAGAAATATTTTTTTTTAAATAACAGAAGAAAAGCTAAGAATACAAATATCCTCATTTGTAAATTTATTTACTTTAGCTCAAGGATTAGAGGGACTAAATACATATCCAACTCATGGGCTTCCAAAGCGTATGAGAATTTATGCAACAGCAACATCATCATTATGAGATTTCCAACATCTATCCTCATAGCTAAATATGCAAGTCTATCCAAATCCTGAGAATTAATACAAAAACTAATTGAAAAAGAGATAAAATTCTGGCCCACAAGCATCTTTGTACAAGAGAATGCAAAGCTTGACGAAACTGAATTTTCTTGGGCAACATAGGGTTCCTATAATTATACGCATACTTACTGAGACAATGCACGATATGGATGGAATACGACAAGATAATAATTTAGGGCTTCCAGAATTTTCATCTCCATTTCAAGTATGTCTTTAATTTCATATCTGTACTTATCATCCGAATCTGCAAAGACAGATAGCGAACTCTTATAAGTTGACAACATACTTTGCTATAAAAACAAGCTTCAGAGGAAAGCAATTTGCAAATCAATTAAAACAACAGAAAGCAATCCGCTATCAGTCTCAATTCGAGCTACTTACGTAATTTCTTAATGTAAAATACTAAGAGACGGGCCTGTACAGTGCTTTCTTCTGCTTTTGATGCCAAGTACAAGCAAGTTGGAGCAACAAGACGAGGATCATATTCAGTCAATGCCCTCCTGAGAAAACAAGATCATTCATTCAGTGAGCTTTAAATTTGGTTATTTCCCGGTTGAAAACAGTGGAAGCATTGGTTTAAAGAATTTTTTTGTTTCTCCTTTTCCATTTTTATTGCTCTTGTAAAGAGTGCAAGTAACTGCCGATATAGCACATAGAAGCCTATGACAAACATGATGTCTAAATGTTTGGCTTGGATGAAAGCAAATAAAGTGTTCAAATGAAGCAAGTTAAGATAGAATATTTCTCAGAAATCGATGCATCTTAACTGAACTTCAATTCGAACAAATTACTTTCAGTTAACATAGGAAAAGTTGTACCTGACATAGACACGTCTCATGTATGTAATGGCAGTAGCCACCACCCTGAAAGTTGGCCAATGGAGCAGAGATCACTATGCAATCATCATGGAAATAAATTAAAGACCTTTGAAGTAAGGTAGTTATAGAAAATGCTTCCTTCAAAATTTTCTTTGAAAACTGATATTTAGTTTCCAAAATTTTGACAGATTATGAGCTTAACTGCCACCTACGGGGAGACAAAGGACTGAGTAATTTCGAGATGCAGGACAGAATAAAAGCCAACATGAATTTGTCCAGATGACAGCCGATTCGATTTAGTAGGAAACAAAAAGACTTAACAAACAAATCTGATGAACAGGGAAAAAACAATGAGATCACACCTTTGCCTGACTTTCACATTTTGAGCCAATTTTGCAATATCTGGAAAAAGAATGCAAATATTAAGACAATGAGAAAAGTCCAGATTCTACACAGCAGATATGTTGTCCCCAATTATACAGGAAAAACCATTTCTGGAACGGTAGAGCTGAGATCAAACAATGGTATCTAAAAAGTAGATATCTTCAAAGTACAATTTGAAAACAAAATTTTAAAACAGCATGACAAAATGGAAATCAATGCACAGAAATTATGCAACAGAAATTTTGTATTTCTTACAGAATTCAGACATTCTCATTAAGACCAAAAGAACTTAAAAGACTTAACTAATCGTAATATTAATGCAAATACAGAAAAGAGTAAGAAGGAAAAGCTACAATTGGCCATGTGCAGCTTGATGAGCTTAAAATCTTCAATACTGATGCCTCTTTCTTTGTCAATCTGATGTACCACGTCAACCTCTTCGGGATCCAAAAGCTGTTTGCTAAAGAATCAAGAAAAAGAAGGCTCAAGACAAAAACAAGAATGAACTCGAAAGAAAATTCAATGTGATGGACGGGGAGAAATGATAGTAACAATTACGGGCAACAGAGTTAGTAATTTACTAGTGAGATGATGTCCAAAAATTCGCAGCCATGTTTTTTTTTTCTCTTTTTTGTAACCAAGAATTCACTTCCAATGGAGAGCCTTTTGCATCAGAAATCAATCGGAACGTAAAAGGGGAAGGGAATGGCGGCGAACCCTGCTCCGACGACGTTCTTTTCTCACTTTGACCCGCATACGGTTATTATAGAATTGGGCTGTGGAGAAAGTTGAAATTTGGGCTGCAATTTCTGTAGTCCAGCCCAACGAACCAAAATTCATGAACATTTAGGATGCAAAAGTTTGGGTTAAAGGACTGGGTTTTTAATTGGCTGTAGCTTAAGGAAGAGAGTTGGGATGTCTATCTAATATATAGTCGAGACTTGAGAGGGAAGCCTTTGAAGATGGATGAGAATTATGCAATCTGTGTTACACTTGGATCCTAGGCTTTTTTAAAAAATTGGGCCAGAGAGAGAGAAGAAGGAGGGGGGAGTGGAGAATAGAGTAAGGGTCTGTTTGATAACATAAAAAAGTGCTGAATCTGAATCTTTTCAGACATTCAGATGTTTTGAGTGTTTGATAAATGAAAATCTATTTGCTGAACTTGTTAAGCAATGTTGAACCTGTGTGTATTTTTTTCAGCACAAGAATCCTAACTGAATACTTAATTCTGATAAGAATCAATAGAATTATTTCAACTACCTTATCTTATCTACCAAATCTACCCTTGTTTGTTAATTATGTTCAAAATTCTTATCTAATTAAACAACCTAATATTCTCTATCTAATGATTTTTAGTTTCTATTTTCTCCCTTTTAATGACTTTCACATCTTCTCCATACTCCTCATATAATATATTTCATCTTTTATATTAATTTGATTTAAAAATAAATATTGTCATTTTCATACCTTACAATTTTAAACTAATTAAATCATAGATTCTATTTCTTTTTTGAATGAAAGGATATAAGGGCACAATTGTCAAATTAAACTTATTAAGCATTCAGCTATAAATATTTATCAAACAGTATAAATAGCTTTAGCATTAAAATTCAGACATTCATATATTTTTTTCAGTGCTTAAAATTCAGCAAATTAATTGTTTCAGTATTCAGATTTCAGAATTCAGACTTCAGAATTCAGATTCAGTTTTATCAAACGAACCTGAATTAGTTAAAAAAATTGGGCCAGAGAGAGAGAAGAAGGAGGGGGGAGTGGAGAATAGAGTAAGTGATTGTACTCAGTAAATTCTAAACATGCATCTCGCTAACATTTACTACCGATGCCAGGTAAAAGGTTGTTTGAGTTTCAACGAGTCCTTGACGAAGTTTGGATTTTGCTTGTTTAATTTTGTTGTGAAACCTTTTGGTTTTTTTTTTTTTTTAAATACAATGAAACCTTAATACAATTTAGGCTTTGTTTGGAAAGCAAATTTTCAAAGAATAATTGCTACGTTTTCTGTAAACGTATTTTTTAATCACCTTTTAATTCACATATATCAAATCGTCGCAGTGATTTTTCTACAAAAAAATTCAAATCCAAACAAAATTTGCTAATTGTTTTCTAACTCACATTTTTGTTTTTAATTTTTTTTTTAGCAGGGAAGGAGTGCGACTTAAAAGCAGGAAGGAGACAGAAGATTTGAACCCAAGATCTCTATAAGTCCACATATCTCAACATTAGTCACTAGATAGATATCTCTTCGACAATTATTTTTACACTCACATATATCACATTTTAAAGAAATATTATTATAATGTTATTTTTTCACCGTAAAAAAAAAAAAAAAAAAACTCCCAAGAGAAAACATAAAAATTTTAGTCATACTAGACTACCTGATATTTTCTTATGCATCTTAGCCTCCACAGATTTCTTTCTTTCTTGAACATTCACGGCCTTGTGGCGTTGCTAAAGAACAACGTTACAAATTGAGTACTAGAAGTAGCATTCTTAGGTCTGCCAGAAGAAAGAAGCAACATCCCGAGGATGGGTTGCTCAATGGCATTATTTTGTTTGCGTAAATTGCTGGATTGCTTTATATTAGTATATATTAATAAAATATTAAATAGCATGGATAATAATTTTTAAGGATTTCCTAAAATTTATTTGGGGAGTTATTTAATTGTTGAAGTAAGGCCTCCTCAGCCGTCCTAAAGGTTGAAGCCCGACAACGTCGGGGCACGTGGGCTGCAGGAACTGGGACCGGGGAGGGCCATCAATTGGCCAACACAACTGATAAGCTTGTCGTCTACGAATTAAATTATTTGCGTTCCCAACATCCTTATCCTCAGAAAATTCGGTGACGGTATCTGCATCGGAGGTGACTCACCGCCACATCTCTGCTAGTGTCTTGAAGTGAAGATTTTGCAGCTTTGGACGATTGCACCTACGTACATTAAAGTTTAAACGGGAGGAGTTAAAAGCTTCCGACATGAGAACGATAAATCAGATCACAACCAATTGATTAGTCCTTTGCGTTTTGTTAATTTATTATGGAGACAAGCCAGGGATCATGCAATGCAATGCAATGCGGATAACGAAGAATATGACATGGAATTTGGGACCCCCTGATGCATCACCATGCATGTGGCCCGGCCGACCAACCGCACAACGGGAAAAGCAATTCGGGACCCCACTCATCATCATATCATGTTACTGTGCTTGCGAATGCAGTGATGACACCTAGTGTTGAGACCTCTTATTATTATTATTATTAGTATTTTTTTTTCATACTCCAATGTACATATACGATCGAATTAGCATCTTCAGTTTATCCCGCTTCTACTCCGTGTCCATTTGAAAATTTTCGGTCTTCCTTACCGACCGTAATTGGGATTTGAGGGCAGCATTCACAACATTTTTTTTTTCAGAGATAAACTTCAATGTCCATCCAAAACTCTTTTAATTTTAGGGAGAGTGAAGATGGAGATGTCCTTTACTATGCAGATATTCCCTCCCTTTTTTTATAACTGACGTTTAAGGTTTTTGCACACTAATTAAGAAAAGTTTTTCATTGCTTAAATCTGTACACTACTTTCCTTTTGTACCCTCATTAATTGTCCAATTCACCCATGTTTTCTCTCACTAAAGTACTAAATGGTGCTGTTTTACTAGGCCAAAAGCAATGCAATAATTACTGGGAGTAGTAATTAAGAGCCCTGTATTGGAAAAGAGAGATAAAAGGGTAAAATTGTGAAAAAATAATTAATATTGTATGGGGATAATAAAACGACAGATAAAAGTACACTAGAGTAAATTTCTTAAACGTCAGTTATAAAAAAAAAGGGAGGGAGTATATAGTTGCTAGAAAAAATCCTATTAGCTTTGTCATATGCTCCTATTGTATCAAACCCTGTGCACTAAATGGCACATTTCAACACCTTGAATTTGATGGAGGTACTAAGAACTTCCTGCCAAAAAAGAAAATAACCAAAAGGAGGGGGAAAAAATTGGGAATTTTACCAAGATTCCTTCTTAACGCCTTTGAATTTGAGAAAAAAGATGAGCTGCAAAGCTACCAATTCGTGTCTACGTCAATGAGAAAACTATCATTTGCATGCGTTGAAAGACAACAAATTTTCTTGCTTTACTAAGGTTGTCAAATACTCCTCTGTCCTATTTTATTTAATCATGTTTGAGAAATTCAACCGTTTACAAATAGTATTTTAATTGCTATATTTGTGCTTATTTTTTTAATTTTATCTCCAAATACTTCCTTCGTGTTCCCCTCTACTTTTCCCTTTTCTTCCTTTAATTGTTGAAGCAAAAGATGCGCCCCTACTATTGAATACACAGTAAATTTGTGAACATAAACCTCCAATCCTTCATCACCACGCAACGCCAACGCCGATCCTTCCTCACTACTACCCTACCTCCCATCTCTTAACGAACGTGGCATTTGATTGAGACCGTATCCTAACGCGATAGTTCCGGTGACCTAACATTAGACTACCAATCAAACAATTTTTTAACCTTAAAAAAAAAGAGCATTTTGAATTGTCGTCATCTAGAATCTTGAATTTCATATCTCGACCTATTTTCTTACTTTCCCCTACCCGCTGTGTGAGGAAAAAAATATATGTATAGAAACTGTCTAAATGGATAAGTAGGACAGCACTTATTTCCAACAACACAACAGAAGCTTCGATCCTCTACTTGCTTTTGTTCTCAATTGGATCAAAGAACCATTTCATTAATTAAAAGGCAGTAGTGCATTAATAGAAGTTAGAATCTTATCCACAAAAAAAAAAGGGGGAAATTTTTATTTTTCCCAATAATTCTAGAAACCATAACGATATGGCCGAGTCATAAACACGTCCAACCGGAAGAGACAAAAAATTAATTAACAACAATTTTATATATACATCTGGATACAGCTCCCAGTGCCGCCGGCGGCGGCTAAATCTGTTATGATTATGTCAGAGAGGGAGCAAGGATCCCCACGATGAATCTAGCTTATAGCTAGCAATAGGCAAAACATATGCTACATAAATCCAAGATCATAAATGTCAGTTCTCTTTCGGCGCATTCGACTACCCCACGACGACGAGGGCGACGCCGCTGCCTTCCCTCTAACGGCGGAGGAGACATTATCCCTGTGCATGCTCCACAGCCTCAGCTCATCCAGTTGAGATTGCCACCTAAGTTTCCATTCCTCCACATCATCCATTCTCTGTTCCAAATTAACACAAACCAAAATTAATATCTCAATTCGTTACCAAAAATTAAGCGGGGCTTTTTTTTTTGGGGGGAGGGGGAGGTTATTTGATACTAAGCGTGTGTATGTTTTTTTACCTCGTTGCGTCTTCCGGTTGAAAAAGCGAAATGCAATCCTCGACCTAAATTCATATCGTACACAGCTCTAGTCTGTGGATCAGCAAGCGTCTCGTAAGCTTCCTGAACCTCGATAAACCTCTTGGTGTACTCTTCCGTGCGGTCCGCCGGTGACACGTCTGGGTGGTATTTTCTTGCTAACTGTTTGTAGGCTTTCTTGATATCGGAAATCGACCCTGTTTCCGAAATTCCCAGCATATCATAGAAAGTTTCGGCCTGGGTCTGGGTCGGTGCATAAACGGCGGCCCTGGCAGTTGTTCTGAGCGCCCCGGGTCTTCTTCTTGGCTTTAATGCTATGCTGCCAGTACTGGCCCTGCCGCTAAATGGAAGCTGGGAGCCACAATGTCTTGTATTTGAACTTGGTGGGAAAAGTTGCAGGTGACCGCTGGAAATAACCTCGGCGTTCATGCTTTCTTGCTTTTGTTGGTTGCTGAATTGCGGGCTTTTAGTCAGTAGTAGCGTAGTTAATTGGTGTTCTCTCTGAGTTTGCACTTCGTTGCACTTGCAGCGCTATGCGGAGACTTGTGGAGACGGCAATATATATAGACGGACAGACAGAGGGGCTCGCATTCGGATAGATTCAATTTGGCTGAGGTGGACGTGGAAGGAAATGAATGGTGCTATCGTCATGGATGATGCAAGAGAGAGATGATGGACAGGTTAGTAGGAGTATTGGTGTGGGTTGGATCGATGGAAGCTTCTATAACTATAATGCGAAGAGATGCGTGGAGATTGGTGGTCAAGACCCGGGACGACTCCAGTCTTTGATAGGATGCTGTGGGCGACTGGCCTTTGGGTATTGGATTCGGCCAGCTGGTTCGTAGTTAATAGTAGTACTTAATGGCAAGGAACGCAGGATTTAGATTAGGATTGCTGACCCGGAATTCTCATCCAGAGGGCCGTGAGACGGTGGGGACGACCCCAGACTTTATAATAATTAACTCGCATCGCATTTGTCCACTTTGCCCTTTTGAGCCTAGTTGGCAACGTCTCACCCGCCACAGCGCTTATCCAGCTCTAGTATTTCCTTTTTTCATATTAGTGGGAATACCCGTGCTATGCACGGTGCTGACATTATTGAAAAAAAATAAAATGGTGAACAAATAAAGGTGAAAAAATTTTACCAATAAAATTAAAATATAATATCTGTTTAACAATAGTTTGAAATATAATAGAATATATATATCATTCAAGAACCGTTTTTTTTCAGTTGTATGAGAATTTTTTTTATAATTGTATGAGAATTGTTAACAAAAAAATACAATAGTTAATATAGAATAGCATCAATAGAATTTAATACAATTGTGTTATAATCAAATGAAAAATACGCACCAATTGAATTGTTATTAGCACCCATAGTTAATGAAATAATCCCTATATAAAAATATTTTGGTACATGTAGTAATTGGTAATCTATAAAATAAAATAAATTGCTAAGTTGTCTATAAATAGCATCAATAGAATGTAATACAATTGTATTGTAATCGAACAATTGTAATATAATTGTATTGTATTGTATCTATAGTTGATTAATTGAATTGTTATTAGCACCCATAGTTAATGAAGTAATCCCTATATAAAAATATTTTGGTACATGTAGTAATTGGTAATCTATAAAATAAAATAAATTGCTAAGTTGTCTATAAATAGCATCAATAGAATGTAATACAATTGTATTGTAATCGAACAATTGTAATACAATTGTATTGTATTGTATCTATAGTTGATTTAGCAAGATAGTGCAGCCAAAAAATGTGTATGTAAGATGAGTATGATGATATAAGAAACTGTATATTTACCATGATCACGCAAAATCATTGGTGATGTGGATGCCTGGCGATCTTGAGAATAGTTAGATTTTTCATTTCTTTGATCTAGAAATAAAATATATATTAAATTAAAAATCAATAGTTTATGTATTTATTTTATGTGTAAATAGTGATACATTGTATGAGAACTGTTAACCAAAAAAATACAATAATTAATATAGAAATAGCATCAATAGAATTTAATAGAATTGCATTGTAATCAAATGAAAACAATTACAGAGAAGTGGTTACCTGAACTAAGGAATGCAGTTTTAAATGCTCAAAAGTGCCTTGACGATTGCACATATGTCAGGGGTTTGGTGAGTTTTTTGCTCCTCTTGAATCATTTTCTTTTTTTTAATTGTAATATATTACTTGCAGGTGTTAAGTAGGACTTGACTCTAACCTTTCATTTAAGTACTTTAAGCAATGAACTATTTATTCCATGAGTTGAATTGTGCTGTTGCTAGATAGATGAATTACGTAGTTGTAATTGTCATTGTTGATAAAGAAAAGAAAGGCTATAATGCAATTTTGCCAAAAGGATTTCTGACGAAATTAAAAATTAATCCAATTTTAATAATGGGCGTATAGTGCCTTAGTTATTAGTAGTATCTGAATTATTTTTCTCCAATTATAAACTATTTTTAATTTTTTTTTAATTATCAAAAAATCTTTTTTTTTATTTCATGCACGATCATTTTTGGAATAAAATTATGAAAATAACTATCGTAACATCTATTTTATGTGATAAATGTGCAATAAAAAATAATTAAAAAATTTCAGTAATACAAACAAATAAATTTTTATAATATACAATTTATGTTAGAAATAGTAGAACCCTCAATCATGAACCTATACCATCCGCAATTATATAAAGCAAGCAATACCTTTTTATCTTTGCTTTACGGTGTAACAATAAGCAAACAACCGTTCATAAGATTTTGTAAAAAATTTTCAGAAATAATGGATGATCAGAAAATCAATGCAATATCATTCATGACAAAAAATAAAGCAAAAGCAAAACATACTTAAAAGGTAGAGGGGACTGACCTGGAAAATTAAGTCGGCCGCAAGAAGGTTGATTTCTGCTGGAGTCTCTGCACATAATATTTTCCACTACTGCTCACAAAAGAAACAAAATCAATACATTTACAAAATCAATAGAGAACCTAAAACAAATAAGAAATTGAGAGAGAGGAGTAATTGTAGGATGAATTAAGATAGTGGGATAGTGGGAGTGAGACAGTGAGAATATTGATTGGTGATAAGGTGGGTTATAACTCACTACTTTTTTATGTATTAAAATAAATACAAAAATATGAGTTAAGATAGTGGGATAGTGGGAGTTAAGATAGATATAGATCTGACGCACGGGTAAGTGGAAACAGTTTTAATGTAAGTGGAAGTTAAATTTTTATTTGAAAGAATGTGGGAGTGTTAGAGTTTTAATGTAAGTGGAAGTTAAATTTTTGTTTGAGGGGACGTGGGAGTGTTAGTTGAAGTTAACTCCTTATTTGAGGGAAACGTGAGAATGTAATGTGCTCATGATATTTTTTACGAAATAAGATAAATGTGAAATGTTAGGAAAATAGAGTTGAGAGTGGGAAGGCTTGTGGAGGCTTGTGGAGGCTTGTTCCTAAAAATCCCTTCTCAAATTTATATAGATATAGATCGTACATAACTGTACATTGCACGCTCTAGTGTCCACGCACCGTCCCCCGTTTGTCTACTTCATCTACGCTATCCTCGACGGATAACTGATAAGCTGTTCCGTAGATATTCTCTGTCTCTCGTTCCCTTCCTTTCCCAAGGAGTATCCCATTTGAATTAATATTTTTTGGAGTGTTTGTAAAAAAATTATACTGTAATAATTTAATATATATATAATAAAAAGATAATTAAAAAATTACCTTCACGAAAAACATAAAATTTTTTTAGAAAATATTAGATATAAAGATTAGTTTTTAGTAGTATTGTTTAATAGAGACTTCAAGGCGTTAACCTTTTTTTTTAACTAGGGAAATAGGGAAATAATGGGATGGAATAAAGAGAGCGAGGGGCATTAATTCAGGTTTTACTTTAAAAAAATTAAGTAAGACCTCAACTATTACTTTTCTTAGAAATTTTTTTTTATTTAGGAAAGTATCAAATGTATATATATTACATGGCAAATTAGACATTTTTGAGATATACTAATTAGTGTTTATAGACAC
Source organism: Coffea eugenioides (assembly GCF_003713205.1). Taxonomy (NCBI): domain Eukaryota; kingdom Viridiplantae; phylum Streptophyta; class Magnoliopsida; order Gentianales; family Rubiaceae; genus Coffea; species Coffea eugenioides. The sequence goes on along the minus strand of NC_040035.1, from coordinate 49,187,829 downwards.
TTGTATATCCTTTTATTTCCATTTGAATTAGCTGTTTTTTGATTGTTTTTTAAATATTTTTTAGTAACAATATATATGAAAATTTTTTACTGTAAATATTTTTTATGGTATTTTTTGAAATTTTTTAGAGTATAAAAGTTTTTAAGATATTTTTATAAAATTAACACTACCGCCCATGACTGCCACCCATCCCTTTCCGCTTATTCGCTTCTCCTCGATCTACCTCCTTCCATCTCCAATCTAACTTGGTATAGTCAATAGTAGATTGAGAGCAGGGGTAGAGAATACGCAAGGTATGGCGGGAAAAGATAGGGGAAGGGGAAGGGAGAGGGAGAAGGAAGAGGGAGAGAGAAAAGGAAGAAAAGGCGGTGGTGGTAATCAATGAAAAAAGATGATAGAAATAAAATTTTTAATTTTTATGTATTTGGGAGTTGATTTTGATATATTTGAATATTTTTAAATTATTTTTATTTATATATTATCATAATATTGTATTTTAAAAACTTGTTTTTCAAAAGAATAGAGAGCTCAAACAAAAAATTGCTAACGTCCATGAATGTTACTTCCTAACCAAACAGCAAGATGATTTTAACATCTATGAATGGTGAAATATAATTTTTTTTTTCCAATCACCAACAAATGTTAAAGAATTTCTTCGAGAAAGGTCGTGTATTTAAAGAATTTGATCGGCAACTTGTGGTCTTGAAAACTTGCGCGGAACGGTGACGGTAATAGAAGCTTCATTTGATGTAACGCAACCGGTGCGGGCTAAGCCGTTGCTAGTTGTACGATTTAGCAATACCTCGTGCGACGACAAAATTTCATGGGACCGACCCCGACAGACATGAACTGCAAAATGCTAGTTGTACAATTTGGTTGGACCGCTTACTCAGACATTCTAGAAGAGAAAGTAATTCATTTATCTTTTTTGTTTTCAACAAACGAAGTACTGATTCATTTCAACCGGTGCCCTTTCCTTTTACTTTTCTATGCTCTATTGAAACGCATTTTTGTTAGTTTTTTCCATGTTTATAGATTGCCCACAGAAATCAGAAATGAGTACGCTCCGTTTGATTCTTACGTGAAAATGCCTGTCGTCCAATTACATACTTTGTAGAAAATTCCATTTTCGGACTGCAGGAACTTTTATTAGTGTGCTTGTATAGTCCATCTTGGAACAGATTTTTTTATTTTATCATAATCATAATCATAATTTAATTTTTTTTAATTTTTCAATTATCTTATCATCTTATATACATTATATCATAAAAAAATTATGATATTAGATTAAATTATTCAAAATTATCTTCCATCCAAAGACACTAAAAAAAAACACACAATAATTTTAGGAAAAAGAAAGTAGTACAATTTCTCAATATGTGTATGCATGGGTGTGCGCACGCGCGTGCCGTGATTGGTATCTTTACAGAAATGATATTGCAAAGGGGCCGTGAACGGTGTCTTTTCCCAAGGAGATACATCGAGGTGGGTTACGCAATTCCACAGTCAAGATCAGAAGTTGTGGACATGCTCAAATCTGGAGTCTAGACCTAGGGATTCGGATTTGCAAATGCAATCTAGTAAAATACTGACTTTTATGATAGTAGTACCATGATAGTCACACGTTTGAAGAAATCACCGGGCCAATGGCTCATTGGCCACCAGGGAGGGGATTAAGTCTCTCATTGAATTGTAGGTAAAAAAATTTAAACGTTGTGTTATAACATTTTCTTGATATAGTTGGATCTGTATACCCACTAACTCCCTATTATATGTATCGTTGCTGACAAAAAAAAAAGTTAAACGTTTGAAAGAATTATGTTTTTGGCGCTTGAAGATGAGGGTGGATAGTTGCGAATGGTTTCTTCTGGATACGGGCGACCGACCGGTCAAAGAAAGAAATAAAAGCGCCTGTCATTCCGCGTTGTAGCCACCCGTTTGGCTGGGAGGTTTTGTACCCGTCTAACGGTTCTTCTAGATACGGGCGACCAACCGGTCAAAGAAAGAAATAAAAGGGTCGGTCATTCCGCTTTCTAGCCACCCGTTTGGCTGGGAGGTTTAGAAAATTTTGATTCCTACTACACAATTAGCTACCAGCGGGCAAACGCAAACACCGAGGAAGAACCCGCAGATTGGTGCCCATTGTTTAATTTGTTTATTCCTAAGTTTACCGTCGCTGCTTACAATTCATACGTACCCGTCTAATCCTTTTGCCAGCTTTGCCTTTTTTTTTTTTTCTGACTTTTAATTCGTTATGGTGTCACTTTAAACGCCAAAGAAGCGTTTACTTGATGGACAGGACAGTGGTTGAATAAAAGAAATACAACATTCTGAAAGATACCCGACTTTGAGCTAGGGACTCAAATACGAGTTCAACTCAATTGAGAGCTCTTTTATTAGTAGAGTATTAGCTAGTTGATAAAAAATTGAAGGCTAATTAAGATAGAGTGTTCTTCAACTTTTCAATTCGGTTTAATGGTCATGAATTCTTAATTTACACGTAGGGTGTAAACGAATTTAATCAAATCGAACACTCTAGTGTTTAAATTTGTTTGATTATTTTACGGTATTTAAAATTTTGTTCAAATTTGATTTGTTTATTTGTTGAACAGAACTTGAATGAGTTTTTTTTTTAAAATCAAATTTGAAAGTTATTAAATATAAATCTCAAATCAACTTTAATTTGATTAATTGGCTAATCAAACTAGAGCAAGCTCTTATCAATCTAAATTTGATTCGAATTTCGAGTAATTTGGTTCATTTTTAAACCCTGTCTACACAAAATATAATTAAATAATAGAAGGTTTGGATTTGTTATTATTATTTTTTTAAAAGTAGGTACACAATCAAGCTATGACACAGTGATTGATTCATTTGTTGTTTACCTGGAGCATATGAATACTTGGTATCTTCTGGGTCCACACGAGTAATCCGTTGGTTTATCCCACATGCTGCCCCAAGTTTTCATTGGATTAGATCCGGTGAAAGGGCCGCTACATATCCCCGACCTAGTTTACAACTTTGCGTGGTAATGCTACTCAGCAGTCTCAAAAGGATGATCCGTTAAACTTGGGCCACGACGGAGCACCTTTACCTTTAGTTAGTTCACCTTGAAATTCTAGTTTGCAGGCCGCGTTAATGTCATGGGCCACGATGACCCAGTCACCTGAATTCTTTTTTTTTTTTCAATCTGTCGGTCCAAATTATTTTTCTGAGTTTCAGTGGAAAGCATTCCAAGCCCCTTCCCAGAGAGGAAATGACAAGAAGCAACCTCTACTTCACAGAATCACAGAAACCGGGGCTAAGGTAACGAACTCACCATTACTGCTGCAATTATGACTTGGCCAGGAATGTTAAAATCACGGCGTTAAATTTGTCCATTTACAAGTACCTACTTTTATTACTACTAGCATTATTATAGTCAGCATTCCAAGAAATATTGTGTCTGCTTTTTTTATTGTTCCGATCCGTGGATGGCTAGAATGCATTCCTTGAATGAAATGGATCGTTGTTTGTCAACCATACATTATTTAATTAAATCGAATTCTCTCTTTATACGTTTCTCAGAAAATCCGGTTCCTTCCCCTAACTAAGGACGAGATCTTGGCGGAATTGCCACATATGAAATTGAGCACCTTCGAAACCCATTGCATTGGGCTGGGGCAGTGCAAGAGAAATCATATAGAATAGATATCATAAGGGACAAACAAATATTAGAAAATATCAATATATATATATATATGAATTAATCTTTCCTACACTGACAGTGTTTGGATAAATGACAACTATGCAAAATTTAAATTTGAAATTCAATTTTTACATACATGTCAGAATCAAACAGTAATAATATATATATACTTTTAGTGTATATAAAATTTACTCTATATGCAAAAAACTTTCACAAATTATATACTTAGTTGTAGTTTACCACCTAAACTATAATAATAGGCATTTTGCTCACTTGAATGATACATTTGGACAACACTACCCCTACTATCTTCAATCCTTTTTTTTTTTCTCGATTAGCTTTTTTCATTTTTTCCTTTTATTTTCTCCTTCTCTCGTGGAACTAGCCAATGTCTCTCTCCGATGTGAAAAGACTTACATAAAAAATTTTAATATTTTTTAAACTGCTTTTTAAATTTGTTTATTTGTTAAATTCATTCTTAATAATTTGTCATAAACTCTTTGTTAGTACAAAAGATATGTAGCTTATATTGTAAAGTGTATTGATCTAGTAATTCAACAATTTAAGTATCTATAAACTAATTAAGAGTTCACGGTTACTCAACTACTTATAATAAAAGTAACATATTGTATATCACATAAAAAAAAGAAAAGTTAACAATTGTTATTTGAAGTGAAATAAAAAATAAGAATAAACAACAATAGTAGTTCATTTTTTTTGTTATTGATACTACAAATAATTGATTAATCAATTTCTCTATTTTGTTATTATATATCTGAAAGTTCAATTGCTTAAATGACATTGACTTCAACATTTGGAAAAAAATCTTGTACTCCATAGATTTTTTTTTAATAAAATATTGACATATGAAATTAAGAAATAAACAAATTTTGACTAATCTAGTCTACTTATTTAAACAACGTTTAAAAAAAAAGGAAGAATTTAAAAGAAAATGATAGGGAAAAAAGAAAAATAACAATGTTTAAAATAAAGTAGATTTGTCTAAACATATCATTCAAGGGGGCAAAATGCCTATTATTATAATTTATGGGAAAAACTACAATTGGGTATATAGTTTGTGGGGATGGTTTTTTTGCATTTAACCCTAGGAAGTAGCAGCCTTTGTAAATCCAATAAAAATGTCCCTTTAACTAAGGAAATAGTAGTAGAAAAATAATACTAGTAGTAGTAGCAAGTCAACCAATTGGTTGAACGTGTCTTTATGGATCTCCTTAAATTGTTTCGAGTTGATTTTCCGTTTACCTTCCGTGTTTGTTGTAATTATGTGTGTGTGTTATTTCCGTTTCGGAAGGAAAAAAGTAGCAAGTCAAAAATCACTTATCCAGCTCAGCTGCTAAGAAGGGAGTGCCAGCGTCATATGTGGACATGTCAGCAAGCTATTGGTTAACCGCCCTTCCGGAAATCCATAGGTGCCCACGTCATCGTCGCTCAGGAACCATAACTCATAACTAGTCGACTCGTTCGTACTACGTCGGTCGGGGCTGGCAGTAGTACCAGGTAACGAGCGGAGGCACCCAAAGCCAATCCCAAGGGTGGAAAGCGCCAAAGTCAACACTGAACCTGCAAACTTGCTCTGTCTTCGCCTTCGCGCTCTCAAACAGAAACCATAATATCCCAGCGTATCTTCTCTAGGGCAATTGAGTCGAGTTATTAATGGGTCGACGGAGGAATTCATCGGCAATGAACAAGCTAATTACATGGGGGAGGAGGCAGTCCATGAAGGTCAAGGCTTTCTTGGCCGTGACTTGTCTTCTCTCAACATTGGTGGCTCTCAAATTGCTTATTAAAGATCACGACCACTTTTTTGTTGCCCCTGAGGCTGCACATTTTTTGGGCATCATCGTCCTGATTTATAAGCTCTCCAGTCAAAAGACTTGCTCAGGTAATTTTCACTTTTGTAATTTTGGTGCACAAGCCGAAGCTTGCTAGTTCTAGGATGAATTCTTTTCTAGTAAAATATGCAGAGAAGTATACTGATTTAGTTTGCGCCTTCATAGACCTTTTTTTTTGAATTCTTTTTCAAATAAAAAATAAAAATGCTACACTTGAGCTACAGGTTCAAATTTGATTGTCTAGGTAAGATTGCATGTAGTTTCTTCTTTTTTTGATATGTTGTAATATTGCCTTTTCTTGCTTTCCAGTTTTTTGGTCACTGCTTCCTCCGGATGATCATGGAATCTCTGATCCTGTGGAGTCTTCCTTGTCATTATCATTCAGGTAGCTTAACATCTACAGGACAGCTTATAAGCTATCCCAGTGGTTTTAACTGTCCAAACTATTTTGTTTGTTATTGATATTTCTGTGAGAGGCATGTGGTTGGAATTGTATTTTCTTGTGGATTTCATTCATCTTCTTTGTATGTAGCGGTGCCTTCTCTAGTGGGTTGTTTTTCTGTGCAATTATTGCACATTTCTGTTCTGGAATCACTGATCTGAGGGGCCATAAGAAACTTACAAGTTAGTAAATGCTCGAGGAATCAATTCAAGCACGCATAGCAAATGTGCCTTGAATGTAAATGACTGGATATGCATTCACAAACGCAAGTATGGAAGTTATGTCTTTGTTCTTGATCCATGATACGAATGTCAGAAAGGATTTAATGTTAAATCATCAAATTTGGTTCTAGGAAATGAAATTATTGGGAGTTTACAACTGAACTAAGGTATTACATGTGGCACGTCGCTAGAGTGCACATCATTTATAATCACTCATTTGCGCTTCCAAAGTTTTTAACCTGGCGAATGTTTAATGGACTTATAATCTGTTCTTTACGTGTTTCCCCTGTGACAGCACAATTTCAAGTTCACCGAATGGAGTTCCACAGTCAGCTGGATTTGCCATTGCCTCCTTGCAGTCTAACATCCTAGACTATCCGTTGCTTGCTCTGTCCTCTCCCTTCCAGCACGGACGCTGTCTTTGAGTGATGGAATTGGCTGTTGGTGATCAAATAAGAGAGAGATTGTAGAGAATAGCTGTAATTAGCACAGTTAAGTGTTCATATAAGATCTGTCCTACAGCAACTAAACTGGGTGTATTAGTTAATGGGAAGATAGCTTCTCAAAATCCAATCCTTGTATTGAAGACGCGGATCTGAAAAGTATTCTTTTCTCCGGAGGAGGATAGTCATGTAGATAACTATGTTGAAGAATTCCTCGAGTGGGGTAAAAAGAGGGGAACGAGAGAGGATAGCAAAGTTGTCAGACTCAAAGAAAAGTAATTATTAGTCGCTTTTTTTGTACCCTGTAAGCTTATACGAATGTGTTTCTTGTCTTCTGATGACTAAAATGACCCCAAATCTGCCTCGTCGGCCACCAAAGAAAGTTGCATCTTGAATTTTCTTAATGTTCAGTTTCGCATGCCACTCTTCTCAAAATTTTGCCAATATTTTTAGTTCCCGGATTTCAAAGGAAAAAAAAAAAGTTACCATCATGCTTAAGGGTGTACAAAATCATTTGAATTCATCTTTTCTACTGCTTGACTGAGTAGCATTAACAAACAAGATGCGGAGAAAATTCTGCAGATTCCTATTAGTTTGTCAGGGAGAAAGGATAACAACTACTGGATACATAGCGAGGCACGCCAAGAACTTTTGTGTGATTGGAGGTTGAAGAGGGGAGGTATAGGAGGACTTCCTGAGGAAACGAGTGGTGGAATACAATCATGGAAGCAGAAAAAGGACTTGGAGGTCAAAGCCACATTGAGCTAATAACGAACATACTACGGCAAACTTGGAAAGTCAGGAATAAATGAGAATTCAACTCAAAGCACAATTATCCTCTGAAGATTGTCCGGAGAGTACCAAAAGACTGGCAAGAGCAAGTTTTGGCAAAGGAAAGACATGAACAAATGAGCACTGTCGAAACATCCCAAGTCACTAAAGAAGTTGATCAGGCACAAGATGAGGCATATGTAATGAACTTGAAGCTAGCTATCTATGAAGACAAAGATACCAAGTGGTTGGGAAGGGGCATTATTGCAAGGAATCACATGGAACAAGTTCAGACAGCGTGGGAGGAACAAGCATGCCAGCCTTGGATTTAGCTAAAACAATAAGACTAGCTTTGATAAATGCCAGAGGAAAGCAATGGGTAGAACTTAAGGTCCATATCCCTCACAAGCAGCTTCTGATTTCGTTGATGTCCAAGATAACTAAGGACATCAGATTGATAACTTTGATCGATGACATCAACAACTTAAGCTCTTTGTTTAAAAAAATGCTCATTTTGTTTAGACATAGAAAGTAATGATATATGTAAGGTTGTGATTAGCTATATAAGTAGGCATATGTAGTGCAATGTTTTGAAAACCGGACCGGACCGGCCGGTTCGACCGGTTGAACCGCGAACCGGCCATGGCACCGGTCCGGTTCAATGCCAAAGTTGACTTTGTCAGAAAACCGGTCAAGAACCGGTTGAACCGTCAAAACCGCGGTCGAACCGCTATTGAACCGGTTTTCAAACTTCCTCTTTTTTTTTTTTTTTGCAAAATGCAACTATCAATATTCGAACTCAAGACCTTTATAATAGAAGACCAATGTATTAACCGTTGCACCATCACATCCTATTAGTTTTTTTTGATAACTTATTTATATAAAGCAAACACTCATTTTTCTTTTTTCCATTTTTCTTACAAAATCTCATCCTCTCATGGCTCTTTCTTTTTAATTTTCAACTCTCTCTCTCTCTCTATCCTCTTTTTTTTGTCACTCCCTTTTTAATCAAACCTCTTTATTTTTAATTTATTGATATTTTCTTCCATCTTTTAATTTTGTTTTTGTCCATTAAATTGAAAAAAGTTCAAAAAGAATTATTTTTTAACCCAAATTATTTAATGCTACAACCACTCACTTTTATCTCATTTTTTGTTTCTTGTCAAGTTTACATTTCTATTTTCAATTTTCTTGACTTCCTTCGAACTCCAAACTTCCTTTTTTAAATTACAATCTCTAAAACATAAATTAAAATTTAAGTTCACAATATCTAAATTCTCATAGACGTGAATTTTGTATAATTTCAAAATATTGTGATATTTTTGGGTTGGATTTAGATATAATTGAAATTGAGATGAAATTTATTTGTTTTAACTTATAATTTAAAAAATTTATTTTTAAAAATCCAAGTTATTAAAAAATAGTAAACCTTTCATCATATAAAGTATTAAATTAATCCATTACATGTCTTATTTTGTACATATATATATTTATATAAATAATTTTTTAAAAAATTCATTGAACCGAGGTTGAACCGGTCCGACCGGTTGAACCTCGACCCTTTCACTTCACCGGTTCAATGAACGGTCCGGTTTTTAAAACATTGATGTAGTGACGAGGAACAGAACAATTCTCGGTGTGATTGACACTTCTGTATAATTTCTTGGAGTCATTGTTCTACAAATGTAAAGCAACTCCCATCGTTTCAGGGAAAAAACGTGCTTCAGCCTGCAGGCAGCAAGGATGAGGAAAACAATTCTTTGAAGAATTTTTTGAAAAGCGTGCTTCATCATTCTTCCCGAAATTAGGGGCAGGGTCAACTATTCCTGAAGTTAAATACCCTTGATTGGTCTCTTAAGTCTTAACTCACAACAAAGTGTTCTAAACTTACATTTTGTGTTACAATTAATTTACATTATATATGAACAAACAAATTTACATTTTATTAAAATGCACAAAATCGGTCGACAACGCTTGCACTGCAAGTTTTCCCTATCTTTTTCTTTCTGACAAGTCAACTCTGGCGGCCAGCAGAAGACTGGGTAAGAACGGCATCCTTATTATAGTTATTAGTAGTCGCAGTACTCGGACAGAAATACACAGAAAAATCAAGCAAAGAATTCTTTAATTAGTGTCAAGCGTTAAGTCGGCTGCTTACTTGTTATTGTCAAGTCAAGTGTTTCCTTGAAAGATCTTTTTTTTGGCAAACCAAAGTATGATTGCTTTGGCAAACATTACAACATATCCCATACTCGTATTCCCTTTTTCCTTTTCTTCTTATAGATAATGTAAATTTTTTTGCGGGATCGAGGCCTTCAACAATTTTGCGTTACACTTCAGTCCATTCATCTCCTCATGAAACAAGGTATTTATTAAAAAAAAAAAAAAGTATTAATCATTCTCCCAACGAAATATATATCTTAAATAGTAAATGTCCAAAATGATGACTACAGTGCTCAAAATGGTAACAAATTGATCAATTCGCATACATTGTAAAGCCATATTGGTGGTGGTGTAGATTGTAGAAACCTGTTTCGTTTCAAGTGTTCAACAAGTACCGCCCTGATAACATTGGACGAATAAAACTTAATTAAGAGGTTCTCATTTAAAAGGATACATGACATGTTTTTTTTTTTTTTTTTTTGTAAGCGATGGATTCGAATGATAAAGCAACAAATGAGAAGAGAAACCCTCTTCTTCAAAAGAGTAAATAAAATTAAAGGACACGTGACATCAAATACTGGAGGATTAAACTGTATGAAGCCCGGCCCTGGCCTCCATCTCTTTCACCAAGTCAGAGACAAATTTCGTCTGAATTTCACTGTTTTGCAAAAACTCCTTCCACTTCTTGTGATTACCCCTGATGGACTTGGCCGGCTCCTTGTCAATGTCCGCCATCACTCTTCCCACAGCATCCTTTATGTCATCTTTCCCGAAATACCCATCTACATCCCTCCGATTCACCTCCACCCCAGCCTTCAAATCACCGCTCACTAGCTTGGCATTCAGCAGCTGATCTCCTCTTACGGGCAGCATCACCAGCTGGCAATCGTTCACAATTGCCTCTACAACTGAGCTGAACCCCGCATGGAAAACGTAGCAGCCCACGCTCTGGTGGGCCAGGATCTGCTCTTGTTGCACCCACCCCGCGTGAATTACGGCCTTGTGCTTCACCTTCTCCAAGAACCCCTCCGGTAGGGCCCTCTTTAAGACCGCAGAGATGTCGGCGTCCGCAGGGAAATTCAAGACCACGAAAAATGGCAGTCCCGTGAGGTCCAACCCCAGCAGTAGCTCTTTGACCCGTTCGTCACTCTGAAATGCTTCGCTCCCGAATGAACAGTATATGACGGACTTGGGTTCGAATTGACCCAGCCATGAAGCCCATCTCCCTTCCAGAGGCTCGGAGCTCGGCTCCGGAACCACCGGCCCAACCAGTAACACGGGCTTCTTGAATTGTTGCGTCACGTAGTCAACGTAGGGGCCCTCCATCTCTCTGCATGTTTTGGCGAGGATGACGTCACAGCCGTTGAGGCCTCTGAGAACCCGGTCGTACACGCTGGCCCCACTGTAGAAGCTCTTGAACATGTACAGGAAACCCCGCGCCTCGAAGGTTTCCACCGACTTGATGGAGGTTTCCGGGAACCCGGGTGGCGGTTTCTTCAAGTCTGCAATCGCAGAAGGTCTTGCGAGATAAGAGGTAGAACCAGGTAGCCTGGCGGGGACGGTGAGATAAGAGGTAGAAAGAGCGGCGAAGACGGAGTAGAAGACGGTTTTGATGCCTAACTGAGAAGCAAGAGGCGGGAGCCAGTCCTGGGCGAAATCGAAGAGTACGATATGGGGTTTGAGTTGGGACAAGAGGGAGCTGATCTGAGGCTGCATGAGGTCGAGTGCTAGGTTGAGGAGCTCGGACTGAGCACGTGAGAGATCGCCGGTGCTCTCCAGGCCCGGGGGAAGACCCTGGACGGGTGGGAGAGTGAGAGGGATGACTTGGGTTGTTGTGGGTGCTGAATCTGAGTGGAGCATGGATTTGATGCGGTTGACATTGCCGAGTGCAGAGAAGAAAGAGATCTTGACGCCATGCAAGGATAGCTTCTTCGACAGCTGAACAAATGGGCTAATGTGACCGAATGCGAAAAATGGGAACATTACCACATGGAGACGGTGTCCGCCATTAAATTCCATTTCTTTAGAGTGAGTTTCTTCCCCGATCTTCCTATCTTAGTGATTGAAATTTGAAAACTCCTCCCTTTCTCTCTCTCTCTCTCTCTCTCTCTCTCTCTCTATATTATTTCTCTTTTAAGTTGCCCTTTTAGCAAAGCATGTAGCATGTAGCATGCAACATGCAAGAAAGGAGACTAGGGTCTGGTTCTTGAAAGTTGAAATTGGAGTGGAGTTATATAGCAAGGGTGTTCGTTCTGCATTTTTGCTATAGATTACTGGATAAAAGGTAGGATCTATCTTCCCCCCCCCCCTCCTTCTTCTTCCTTTTTTTTTCATTTTTATTTGAAATGTAACCGTTTTTTTTTAAGAAGCAAATGTCGTACGCAATTAAGGCCGGGAGTAATATTTTGAAGTTTTTGATGACGCATCTTTCTTCTAATGTTTAATGGTATACTCTAATGGAGCATAGATAGATGCAAGACCTATGCGTCTGATTTCAGAGAATTTATGTCCTGGTCTTAATGATTATCAACTGTGATTAACGGGTGGTAGTTTAGCAGACGGGTGGGTGGGAAGCAACTTGATCCGGCCGTCCGATGATGATGATGATGCTGATTAACCCCAAAAAAACACACACACATAAGAGGTTAGGTTGCTTATTGAATGGCGATGAGACGTGCAACGTGTAGTGATTAGTCAACGGACGATTGGCCGGTAAATTACTAGTCCCACGACGGGTTAGGTAATGCACTTTGATGTTACGTGACAGTAGTTGATGCATCCGATGGATCCGTGGAGTTTGACGTAAGGGATTTAATAATATCCGATGGCAATTCACATCTAATTAATTCTCAGACCATTTCCAACGTCTCCCTCTTTGATGTCTTCGTCCTTAAGCAATGGATTAATCCCAAGAAAATTTCAAAGTGATGAGGTCGAGTGGTTAATTGGGCAAGGCAAACTATGTACAACTTTCAGAGATAGAAGAAAAAATAACAATACAAAAAAATCTTGGCTAACTAATCGTACGATAATACTTTTCCTTTCTTTTTGTTAAAGTCAATTTAAGCATTGTACTTTTTTCTTCTTCTTTTTTTTTTTGTTTTTTATGAAAATCATTGTACGTTACTCACATCACCTTCGATTATTAGAATAAGTTTCCACTGCATTTATATATTTTGGAGTAAAGTGGTTATATATATATATGTGTGCGCGCGCGCGCGTAACATCACCTTTGATAGGTTTGATTTTTTTTTTCTCTCACACAGTTTAATAAAAGCTACTTAATTAGTTAATTTTATTGAAAAAATAAATCTCATTCGCTATCTTTTTAAAACACCCTTAGTTACATCAAATGGAGTATGACTGATTAGTTTTACATCAAAGGTATTCGATAAAGCATTGTATAATTTGATTGTAGGCCAAATGTTATAATAACAAATACATCAATAGCATGAACAAGATAAAAAATGTTGAAAACACTGGCTCCAAGTCTAAATTTTAATATGGCTTTAGAATTCGGCACTCAAAAGTAAAAAGGGGAAAAAACTATGCACCTCTCTACCTTTTTTTTTTTTTTTTTTTCCAGAAACCATGCACCTGTATGCTTGTTACCTGGTGTTGGCATGCCCGCACCCGCACGAGCATGGGAAGGCAAATGCTCTCGCATAGAACGATTAATTGAGTCGAACCGAGTATTTGGCTGCCAAGCTCGACCCGAGATTAATTCGAGCCAAGTTCGAGCTAGCTCAATTAGGCAAACAAGTTTTGAAATGTGTTCGGACTCGTCTCACCAAATGAGACATGTAGCTCGAGTTCGAGGTCGATTCGTTTATCATAAATGAGCCGAGCTTACACGAGCTCGAGCTCATGCAAATTAACCCCACTAAAAATCTATAATTTTCAATTATTATACTTTTGAATTGTGAAATGACAAATATACCTTTCCTTATCGAATCTAATCGAACTACTCGGATAACAGACGAATCGAATTTACTCGACTTATTAATTAAACGAGCATATCTCGAGTTCGAGTTCGAGCTCGACTCGTTTACCTCAATTAACGAGTCGAGCTCAATCAAGCTTTCGAGCTGCTCGTTCCATTTAACAGCTCTACTCTCGCATAACACCGGGTTCTTCTTCACAAATTTCTGCTTATGTATAGTAGACAAAAATCATTGTAATGATCTTCCAAAACAAGAGATTTGCGGAGTTATGCCTGGGTACAGACAGCCAGGTTCATTGTAATGATCCAATGGAACTCTTTGTTTGTTTTGAAGCATTTAATTGGTCCTGTTATGAGCAACCATTCAACTTGAAAGAAAACAGCAAAGAGCCACCATGCCTGACTCTCCGTGGTCTTTGAGACCGAGGAGTTTGGTAAAACTGAGTCCATGCACGCGCAACGAAAGGGCACCCTCACACTCCCTCCCAGGTCTTAACCCCCCACACAGGAATGTCTTTACTTCAATATGCAGTAAAACAGATTAGGGAAATGATCGCATGCTGAGAGGCGTTTCCCTCTCCTTAATTTGTACGAAAAAGTTAAAAAAAAAAAATAGGTGATTTATTAGCTGCCTGTATTGCTTCTTGACAAAGTCATATATGTTGGATTAAATTAACCTTGCTTGTCTAAAATAATATAATGTAGAGAAAACTAAACCAATCTTTTCTATCCACTCCTTTAGCTGTCAATCAATCCCGTGTAAAAATTAACGAGCAGAGCAGCACTTGAGGTTGATTTACATACAATCTCCGGGTGGAAACATATAAGATCAGAAATTGCAATTAAGTATTTTGAAAAATGTTTTGGCTATTCTGTCATGATATTTTCCAACCATGCTGCTTTTTAACCTTTTACGGTTTTACCGAAGATTACAATTGCAAAACCAAATCCTGTTTCAGCAGATAAAATCAAAAAAGACTTCCAGCCATAAATAAATAAACTTGAAAGAGTAGAGAATACAAAATGGCAACAAACGAATAATTGATGTTCGGTTTTGTATCATACCATATGGGGGCGGGGGAAGAGAATAGGCGGGCTGTGGCGGGGAAAGGGGTGGGGAAGGGGACGGGAGGAGGAAAATGGAGGGAGAGGAAGAAGAAGAGGTGGTGGTAGTGGTAGTACTCTATGGAAGAGGATGAGTGGTGAAACGGAAAATTTTTTTCAATCACCAACAAATAAAGAATTTCTTCGAGAAAGGTCGTCTATTTAAAATCGCTGTCAATTTGATGATAATAGTGATCAGTAACTTGTGGTCTTGAAAACTTACGCGGAACGGTGACGGTGATCGGAATTAAATACCATTCACGCTGTTTTGTACCAAAAAGTAATGGAAGCTTCATTTGATGTAACGTAACCGGTGCGGGCTAAGCCGTTGCTAGTTGTACAATGTAGCAATACCTCGTGCGACGACAAAATTTCATGGGACCGACCCCGACAGGCATGAACTGCAAAATGCTAGTCTTACAATTTGGTTGGACCGCTTACTCAGACATTCTAGAAGAGAAAGTAATTCATTTATCTTTTTTGTTTTCAACAAACGAAGTACTTTTGAATAACCGGTGCCCTTTCCTTTTACTTTTCTATGCTCTATTGAAACGCATTTTTGTTAGTTTTTTCCATGTTTCTAGACTGCCCACAGAAATCAGAAATGAGTACGCTCCGTTTGATTCTTACGTGAAAATGCCTGTCGTCCAATTACGTACTCTGTAGAAAATTCCATTTTCGGACTGCAGGAACTTTTATTAGTGTGCTTGTATAGTCCATCTTGGAAAAGATTTTTTTTATTTTATCATAATCATAATTTTATTTTATTTTTCAATTATCTTATCATCTTATGCACACTATGGGCCTGTTTGGAATCTAAGTTTTTTGGGAGTTTGTCTAAAACTTTACTGTAGTGCACTGTAGAAGTTTTTAAAAAAATTTTGTAGAAGTTTTGATTTCAAGGTGAAAATTTTTTTCTTATTCTTTTTTTCTTCTTACTTTTCTTTCCTCTCTTCTTCTTCTTCTTCTTTTTCTTGCTCCCCCTCCCCTTCCCCGTTACCTTGCACCAGCAACTCCCTTTCCCCCCTCCCCCTCCCGCCGGCCACTGCCCTCCCCTCCCCGCCACCGCACTGCCCGTCTCTTCCCGCTTCCCCCGCCCACTGCCCTCCCCCGCTTACCACTTTGCGCTGCCTCCCCCTTCTCTCGCCCCACCACCCTCTGCCTTCCCTTTCCCCCTTCCCCCCGCCCTTTGCCCTGCCCTTCCCCTACAACCCAACCGCACCAGACGATGGCAGGCCCAGGCTCGCGACCAGACGCAGCCCAGGCTCAGCCTTTCCACTTCTCCACAGCGCACCAGAAGCAGCCCGGGCTCACGACCCAGCCACAACGTGCGCGCAGGATGGGGGACGAAACGGCGGTGGTGTGTTTTGGGAACCGGCGGTGGTGTTGGGTTGGGATGGGGGAGGAAGAAGAAAAAAAGGGAAGGGAATTTTTTTTGTGTGTTTTGGATATTTTGAAGTGTGTATAGGTAAAAAATTTTGAGAAGTTTTTTGGGATTCCTGTAGCAAAAGTTGTTAAAAAACTAGTAGGTAAAAACTTGTCCAAAAAACTGGTTCCAAACAGGCCCATAATCATAAAAAAATTATGATATTAGATTAAATTGTTCAAAATTATCTTCCATCCAAATACACTAAAAAAAACACACACACAATAATTTTAGGAAAAAGAAAGTAGTACAATTACTCGATTGTGATTGGTATCTTTACAGAAATGATATTGCAAAGGGGCCGTGAACGGTGTCTTTTCCCAAGGTGCTACATCGAGGTGGGTCACGCAATTCCAAAGTCAAGACCAGAAGTTGCGGACATGCACGTCATATTTTTTCAGGAAACATGCACAAATAGATCTAGTGATTCGAATTTGCAAATTCAATATAGTAAAATACTACTGACTTTTATGATAGTAGTACCATGATAGTCATACGTTTGAAGAATGTTTTTGGCGCAGCTTGAAGATGAGGGTGGACAGTTGCGAATGGTTTCTTCTAGATACGGTCGACCAACCGGTCAAAGAAAGAAATAAAAGCGCCTGTCATTCCGCGTTGTAGCCACCCGTTTGGCTGGGAGGTTTTGTACCCGACGATGGTTCTTCTAGATACGGGCGACCAACCGGTCAAAGAAAGAATCAAATAAAAGGGTCGGTCATTCCGCTTTCTAGCCACCCGTTTGGCTGTGGGAGGTTTAGAAAATTTTGATTCCTATTACACAATTAGCTACCAGCGGGCAAACGCAAACACCGAGGAAGAACCCGCAGATTGGTGCCCATTGTTTAATTTGTTTATTCCTAAGTTTACCGTCGCTGCTTACAATTCATACGTACCCGTCTAATCCTTTTGCCAGCTTTGCCTTTTTTCTTTTTTTTTTTTGGACTTTTCATTCGTTATGTTGACACTTTAAACGCCAAAGAAGCGTTTACTTGATGGACAGGACAGTGGTTGAATAAAAGAAATACATTCTGAAAGATACCCGACTTTGAGCTAGGGACTCAAATATGAGTTCAACTCAATTGAGAGCTCTTTTATTAGTAGTATTAGCTAGTTGGTAAAAAATTGAAGGCTAATGTGTTCTTCAACTTTTCAAGTCGGTTTAATGATCATGAAGTCTCAATTTACACGTAGGGGTATAAACGAGTCTAATCAAATCGACTGCGCTATTGTTCAAGTTTGTTTGATTATTTTACGATATTTAAATTTTTGTTCAATTTTAATTTGTTTATTTGTTAAACTGAACTTGAATGGTTCTTTTAAAATCGAGTTTGAAAGTTATTAAATATAAAACACTGTTTAACTTTGATTTGATTAATTGGCGAACCAAACTCGAGCAAGTTTTTACTAAGCTAAATTCGATTTGAATTTCGAGTAGTTTGATTCATCTTTCAATCATGTTTACACAAAATATAATGAAATAATATAAGGTTTGGATTTATTATTATTATTATTATTTTTAAAAAGTTGGTTCAAACTCAAGCTATGACACAGTGTGATTGATTCATTTATTGTTTACCCGGAGCATATGAATCCTATGGGTATCTTCTGGGTCCACACGAGTAATCCGTTGGTGTTTCGCACATGCTGCCCCAAGTTTTCATTGGTTAAGATCCAGCGAAAGGGCCGCTACACATCCCCGACCTAGTTTACAATTTTGGGTTGTAATACCACTCAGCAATCTCAAAAGGATGATCCGTTAAACTTGGGCCACGACGGAGCACCTTTACCATTAGTTGGTTCACCTTGAAATTCTAGTTTGCAGGCTGCGTTTGTCTCATGGGCCACGATGACCCATTCCCTGAATTACTTTCGTAAACCTTTCGGTCCAAATTATCCTATATTTTTCCGAGTGTCAGTGGACAGCATTCCTAGCCCCTTCCAAGAGAGGAAATGACAAGAAGCACACAGAATCACAGCCGCCGGGCCTTAGGTAACGCACTCACCATCACTGCTGCAATTATTTTTGGTCCATGTGACTGGGCCTGGAATGTTAAAATCACGTGTTTTTTTTTTTTGATAATGAAAACTGAGCTTCATTAAAGTAAATCTGCTTTTGCAGCGTACATAATCTCCTTTGGGAAGTTTACAAACCAGACGTGGCTTCCCTCAATTGACAGAGACAAATGAGACAATAAATGAGCAGGAACATTGTTCTTCCTTCTTACATGTGAAACCCGTATGTAGCAAAAATCCTTCAGCATATCTCTAATGCCTCTGATCAAGTTACCTAACACCGATAAGTCAGGACTTGTACTATTGATTCTCTGGACAATACCCAAGGCATCCCCTTCTAGAGTGAGATGAGAAATACCAAAATCACGGTGTTAAATTTGTCCATTTACAAGTACCTACTTTTATTAGGAATGCAGTTAGCGAGCCAAACTCCAGACAACAGAATAGTAGGAATGCAGTTAAGAATAGCAACCAAGTGGAACAAGGCATCAAAGTCCATTGGATATGGTATTGTTGCAGCTGATTGTAGAGGGCAGGATGTGATGGGATGGAAAATGAGAGAAAGAGAAAGCTCAAACCAAGTTCAACATGAAGCTGAAGGTGTTAAATGGGCCCTGATCAAAGCAGCAGAATAAGGATGGAGGCTGGTATGTATTGGAGTTCCTAATATGGACCTGCTGCAGCAAATACAGGGAACAAAAACAGTTGGCTTGTGGTTAGCTACCCTAATAGAGGACATCCGCGAGCTAAGTAAGATGTTTTACAAATGCTCCTTTTACATAGGAAAATATAGAAGGAATGATCTAAGTTGTTTGTTTAGTGCTCAAGCTTTGAGCAATTATTTTGATGAAGAATGGGTTAACCCCAATCTATAGTGCAAAATGCACTTTGTATAGCATCGAGCTAGTCTCGCCTGTATATAATCCTTTTCCAATCAATATATTCCTATCGTTTCGACAAAAGAAAAAAAAAGTACCTACTTTTATTACTACTAGCATTATAGTAAGCATTCCAAGAAATATTGTGTCTGCTTTTTTGATTGTTCCAATCCGTGGATGGCTAGAATACGGTACTTGAATGAAATTGTTTGGCACTTGAGTTTTTTGCCAAGTTTGTCTGCTACAAATTTTTTAAAAACTTTAGCTACAATAACCTTAAAAAATTTCTCAAAATTTTTAAACTATACACTTAAAAATATTCAAAAATTTACACACATCAAAATTTTTTTTAAAAACTTCTACAGTAAGCTACAGTAAAGTTTTAGACAAATATCCAAAAAACCTCACTTTCCTAACAGGGTTGAGCTTGTAGAATCATATTAAATATTTGATGATACATTCCATGCTTTACTGAAAAATGGATCATTGTTTGTCAACCATATATTATCTAACCAAATCAAATTCTCTCTTTATACATTTCTCAAAAAATCCAATTCCTTCCCTTAACTAAGAAAGAGATCTTAGAGGAATTGCCATTTATGAAATTGAGCATCTTCGAAACCCATTGCATCGGGCTGGGGGAGTGCAAGAGAAATCATATAGAATAGATATCTTAAGTGGTCACCTTGTTTGGATTGCCGTTTTTCGCCGAAAAATTACGTCGTTTTTCGTGATCACATTTCCCTATTATCTTTTTCTCTCATATACATCAAATCGCTACAGTAATTTTTTCATGAAAAATGACTGAAAATGCAATCCAAACGGGGTATAACTTGGAATTTAACTGCTATTTATGCAAACTTTCACAAAATGCACCTAGTACCTGTTCTTTTCTATTCTGTTTAAACCTTCTCTTATAAAGCTTTGGTATAAAATTGAATGAAGCACGCCAGATGGTTCATGCAATACTATACTGAGATTGAAGTGTTATTGAAAATTTCTTTGTGGGGGGGGGGGGGGGGGGTGGGGGCCGGGTCTCAATAGCCCAAGTGTTGCTAATTGAGCATCAAATAGGTGTTGGCTTTGCTCTTGTGTCTGAGATTGCCAAGGGAAAAATAGTAGAATTAGCGGAAACCTACCACCAGAGTTCAAGGTTGCTTTGTCAAAAGCATTAATATTGGTTTTGTGTAGGGTGGGTGCCCTGGGGCGGGGGGGGGGGAGGGGAATTTTTTCCCCCCGTTTAGAAACGGGTCCCCCGGCCCATCCCCCTCCCCGCCACCCGCAAAAAAAAAAGTATATATATAAAAAAAAGTATATATATAAAAAAAAGTATATATATAATTATATATAATATGTAATTTAATTAGTTATAAACTTATGATAATGATATTATTAGTTAGATGTATTATATAATGTATATTAGTGTATGTAATATAATTGATATTATCAATTATATGAATAATTAGACATGTCTACTAATATAATTTATTAATTAGTTATACTAAATTTACTAATACATTTATACTAAATTTCTAATTACACTTAATAGAATAACACTTTTTTCTCAAAAAAAAGCACAAACACAATAATAATTAGTGATTGTATTTGTACCAAAAGTGAAAACTTGACTATTTTAGTTGTATTTATTTCATAATGTTGGATTGTATTCAAATAACTTTTGTTTGATTGTTTTTATGAGTTTCAATTGTAAAATTGCAATGAATAATAACTTGATGATGTGTTGATATTTTAGTACTTTATGAGTTTTCATTGGGGTTAATTTTATTAACCCCGCGGGGGAAGCGGGGCGGGAGTGGGAGGCGGGGGACGGGGCAAGGGTCGGGGGGAATTAATAGGCAACGGGGGCTCCCCCGCCCCGTTGCCATCCCTAGTTTTGTGGAACCTAACTATTCATACATTTTCGTCGAAAACTAAAAAAAGGTTCAAGACCATCCTGTCGTTTTTTGAAATAAATTGACAATCGATAACGATTTTTCCTTGGGCCACGTTTGCCCGCAAGAAGACTTGTTCGTTCATGTATAGTCAAGCATTAATTAAACACGACTCTGACTGCTAAACTAATACTGCCATATAGTCTACTAGTTCTCAGTTCTACTCTACGTCTTTGTTTCACCGTTCACACTCCACACTTGTTCACGATGTATCTTCTTCCACATCTGCTTGCAATTCTTGGTCTCTCAGCTTTGCTTCTACTTTACAAACAACGGAGACCGATGAATCAGAATTCAAATAGTAATAGTTTCAAGGCCCGCAAACAGCCCCCAGAACCATCAGGTGCCTGGCCTGTCATAGGCCACCTTCCACAATTGAACAGCCACGACACCCTGGCCAGGACCTTTGGAGCCCTGGCAGATAAATACGGTCCTGTCTTTTCCATCCGGCTGGGAATGACCCGGGCCCTGGTCGTGAGCAACTGGGAAGCTGTCAAAGAATGCTTTACAACCAACGACAAAATCTTGGCTTCTCGCCCGGATTCTAACGCCGGAGTATACCTCGGCTACAATAACGCAGCTTTTGGTTTTGCACCTTACGGCCACTTTTGGCGCCAGATGAGGAAGCTGGTTTTGCTAGAGGTTCTTTCGAATCGAAGGCTCGAGACTCTCAGGCATGTCCGAGTCTCAGAAATACAAACCAGCACCAGGGAATTATTCTCAGTTATCAACAGAGAAGAAAATGCTCCAGCAAAGGTGGTGATGAGCGAGTGGGTTGAGCAATTAACTTTGAACATAATTGTGAGGACAATTGCCGGCAAGAGATACAGTGATAGCGCAGCTGGTAACAGAATTGATGCTCAGTATTTCAAGAAAGTTGTCAAGGAATACATGTATGTTACAGGGCAATTAGATTTGTCCGATGTGATTCCATTTCCACTCCTGAGATGGCTTGATCCTCTGGGGCATATTAAATCCATGAAGCGTCTTTTCAAAGAGCTTGATGCTATCATGCAAATCTGGATCGACGAACATGTTGAGAAAAGAAGGACGAAGAGCATTTCCGGTGATGAGCAAAGCTTCATAGATGTTCTGCTTTCAGTGATTGAAGATGACTTCACACTTGGCCAACCCAGGGAGACCTTAATCAAGGCCACAATAAATGTCAGTCAACTTTTCTCCAAAGTCGTTGCACTATAGTACTACGTACTAAATAGATTTTCCAACCAACTAATCTTTTTTCCAACCACATCCACATCCCTTTTTATCTCCCAAGATATATGGTAAAAAAAAAGAGGAACAACTAGATATTTTTTGAAATATACAAAAGATATTTAATTCTAGTAATTGTGTCTCTCTCTCTCTCTCTCACACACACACATATATCTATATATATATATATATATTGTGTACGTCAACATCGGAATAGGGAGTACGTGGCAACAATATATTATTGTTTACAGTCGTCTGTGCTGAAAAACAAAACCCAAGGAGCCAATCAAGAAAGCTAACTTTATTAAGACGTAAAAACAAGGGACTTCAGGAGATTACAACATACAGGTTTCTTATACGGTATAATCTAATACTATATCGCTAGTTTTAAGTTTGTTTGGATAAGAGTTTATTTGAATGATTTATTTGAGATAATTACTGTTGTACTTTTTGTGATGTGGTGTATGTGAGATAAAAAAATGATTGAAAAAATAAAAAAGGTGATTGAAATTTGCGAAGCAAGTGTCTTATTCCTTGTTGAATGACCGTAATTTTTTCACCTTTCGACTTGTTTATAGATCATGATTATTTTGAGATCGTCATTAATTAATTTGTGTGATTCTATGAATTCTTTTTCTTGTTTTAGCAACCATACATTTGGCTTTTCATTTTTAAAACCTAGGTGCATGCCCCATAAAACAAAATAATAATATATTGTTCTGGACTTGCTGATGCTTGTCAAATAGAATCTCCTAAAAAAGGTTATTATAACTCATAATCCATTGATTTTTCACGTTGCAGAACCTGATCCTAGCAGGATCCGACACGACGTCAGTTCATTTGACATGGCTGTTATCCCTCTTAGTGAACAATAGGCAAGTGATGGAGCAAGCACAAGAAGAAATAGACTCAAGCGTTGGTAAAGAGAGATGGGTAAACGAATCCGATATAAAGAATTTAGTATACCTCCAAGCAATCGTGAAAGAAGCATTGCGCTTATACCCACCAGGACCTCTATCGGTGCCCCACCTAGCCAGGGAAGATTGCGAGGTAAGTGGTTACCATGTCCCGAAAGGCACTCGTTTATTTGTCAACGTGTGGAAGCTGCACCGCGATCAAGAATTTGGTCGGAGCCGGACAAGTTTTGCCCCGAGAGATTCATGACTAGCCACGCAGAGGTTGATGTTTCTGGCCAGCATTTCGAGTTCACCCCTTTTGGCTCTGGCAGGCGGTCTTGTCCGGGAATAACATTTGCGATGCAAGTGACGCATTTAACGCTAGCGCGGCTGCTTCAGGGGTTCAATTTTGCTGCACCTTCAGACTTGCCCGTTGACATGGCCGAAGGCCAAGGAATGACCTTGCCCAGGGTAAATCCGCTTGAGCTACTGGTGGTGCCTCGCTTGGCCTGTGAGCTTTATGAATATTAAATTAGCCAGCACAGCAGGTTGGATAAAGGATAATCTAAGCAGTTAAATGCTTCTAATTGTTAGTACTACTACTTATTTCTTATTCCAACAAGTTGATGTAAAATGATTCGTGCTAGTGTGTGTATATATATATAATATATATATATATATTTCTTCATTCAAAGCCAATCAATCACAGGCTGATTATCATCGGACTAGTAATAACCAACTACGCTACTTCCTATAGTTCCTGGACTCATATTTGATGCTGAATAAAATTAATTAATAAATCTCTGCAGTTGAACAAGAGCATAAGAATCACGAGGTGTTACTTAGTACTACTATTTAGTTATGCTGACAATACTAACCTAAAATCCCGTGCTACGTACGCACTGTCAAACAAATATTAGAAAATATCTATATATATATATATATATATATGAATTAATCTTTCCTACACTGACAGTGTATACACTATTAACGTTGACGAATGATAATTATGTAAAATTTAAATTTAAAATTCAATTTTTACATACATGTCATGAATTAAACGATAATAATATATACACTATTAATGTATATAAAATTTATTATATATATATATTATATACACACACGCTCGCACACACACTAGGAAGTGGTAGCATTTGTAAATCCAATAAAAATATGTCCCTTTAACTAAGGAAGATAAATAAATAGTACTAATAGTAGTAGTAGCAAGTCAAAAATCACGTGTCCAGCTCAGCTGCTAAGAAGAGAGTGCCAACATTGTACGTGGACATGTCAGCAAGCTATTGGTTTACCGCCCTTCCGGAAATCCATAGGTGACCACGTCATCCCTCAAAAATCCAATAAAAGTAGTCGACTCGTACTACGTCGGTGCTGGTGGTAGTAGTACCAGGTAACGAGCGGAGGCACCCAAAGCCAATCCCAAAAGTGGAAAGCGCAAAGGTCAACACTGAACCTGCAAACTTGCTCTGTCTTCGCCTTCGCGCTCTCAAACAGAAACCATAATATCCCAGCGTATCTTCTCTGGGGCAATTGAGTCGAGTTATTAATGGGTCGACGGAGGAATTCATCGGCAATGAACAAGCTATTTACATGGGTGAGGAGGCAGTCCATGAAGGTCAAGGCTTTCTTGGCCGTGACTTGTCTTCTCTCAGCATTGGTGGCTCTCAAATTGCTTATTAAAGATCACGACCACTTTTTTGTTGCCTCTGAGGCTGCACATTTTTTGGGCATCATCGTCCTGATTTATAAGCTCTCCAGTCAAAAGACTTGTTCCGGTAACAACCTCTTAAACCTTTTGTTCTCATGATCAATTTATATTTGAATTGGAGAGCTGTGATTAGTAATTTAGTATAGTGGCAGTCATTTTAAGTCACATCTCTCTACATAAAGCCACCAAAAAAGACAAAAAAATAAAACCAAAAAAATAAAAATAAAATCAAGCGAAAGTAATGTAATTCACCCTTTTTCTTTAATTGTCGTGTTTTAGATATGGAGTTTACTACTACTTTTTTGTTGTTCAATTTTTTTTTTTTTCGCTTTAAGGGAGATTCCAAGCTTTGTAGGAGATAGGGGAGAGCTTGAGAACCAAAATCCATGGTCACCAGTCTAATGACCCTACTAGCTGAGTTAGGTTATGTCACTGTTCTGATACTTCCTGATTTGATTCTTGCATTGAAATTTATCTCTTTGAGGGGCACTTGAAAGTTGTAGACTTGTAGTGTTACGTTCTTCCCGCAATACCAAAAGCACTTGTACGTGGTGTCCTAAGGAGGGCCTGACGTGCCATTACATAGTGGTGAGTCTAGGCACTGTCACGCCCAAAATATCATAGCTTAATGGACTCCTTGACGATTGTGGTGGTGACCGAGAAGATGGAGGCCTGGTTGCATATTCAAGCTCAGCTTCGCTAAGTCATTAGCAAACTTATTCCCTTTGCAACTTATCTCCCATTATGCATTCCCATGGGCTATGTACTTAATGAGATTATGTTCGTCCGCCAGTTACTCTTTTAGCCTTTTGGTGCTATTTAATCCAATTTTGTCAAATCATTTAAGTTGCTTCATTTGTTAAATCCTATTTGCCCTTTGTTGTTTGTCAGATGACCAAATGACCATACGACGGAATTTAATTTCCTTTATTTTGCTGTTTCTTTTCATTTTAGGCCTTTCATTAAAGTCTCAGGAGCTGACGGCTATATTCTTGGGTGTCAGAGTATTCTGTAGCTTTTTCATTGAAGGGGACATTCACACCGTTCTTGATTTTGTCACCCTTGTGTCAACATTGTGGGTTATATACATGATAAGATTTAAACTGAAGTCAACCTATGCCGCTGAGCTGGACAATATGCCGATATACTATGTGGTAATGATTTCTCTTCTTATAAGTTTCTGCTATGTACTATTGACGTCCGTGCAACTTAGGAAATGTCTGCAGCATGTTATTCATTGGTGTATATGGTGTATATGCACATTCACAAAACTATATTTCTGATCTGTCTGACTCTCTTGCACATGGAAACATATTCTTGAGGTCTCTTTTGCATGTTTTCTTCAATCAACCATGTGATTCTGACTTTAGAATCCGTCTCATTTTCTGTTTCAAGCAAGATAACTTGGCATTATTACTGCTTGTTCAAGATGGACTGGTATCACTATTAAGTGCAGCCTTTGCATCATTTAATAGCATGAGCTGCATTATAATTACCTAGAATACTTCACTTTCTGCTTTGTCCAAGGTCTACGAAAGGAACGCGTAAGCTCTGCTTCATTTCTTTTTCTCACTTGTTTCCCTTTTTTTTGAAACCCAAAAAGAAAAATCTTTCTTGTGTGACCAACTTGAGTAACTCCCCATGATTGGGGAAGTAAAAAAACAGAATGCAGTTTGGCTCCTACAAATCAAACTGTTGCTATTAAGTAGATAAGTATAGTACCGGAGTTTGAACATTAACAATGCTTATGCGGGGGGTTGGGGGGGGGGTTGGGTGGGTGGAGACTGTAGGCACTTGGGTTTTAGGGGGAGCTGTTGCTTATTGATTTGCCTGTCCATGCAGCAGCCAACTTGGAACTCTGGTGCACGTATTACTTACCTGAATGCCAGAGCAGTTTCGTCACGCTTACCACTTATGATATCTCTTTGACAGGTGGTGCCTTGTGCCATTCTGGCTGTGCTTATTTATCCTTACACTAGTCATGCTACAATATACAGGATTCTTTGGGCTTTTTGTGTTTACCTGGAAGCCATTTCTGTGTTGCCTCAGCTTCGCATGATACAGAATGCCAAGGTTTTATCCAATCTTATTAGACTACTACTTTACGCTGTTACAGCACATATAATTAATGAATTATTGTCTTCTCAACGTGTTTCAGATGATTGAAGCTTTTACAGCCCATTATGTGTTTGCTTTGGGAGTTGCCAGATTCTTTGGCTTTGCTCATTGGATAATTCTGGTTAGTGCAAGGATATGAAGCTCCATTACATTCCATTATGTGTTTTTTCTTTTTAATTGTTAACATCTTTGGTGATATTGGACCATCCATATGTATCGGGATTCATTTGTGGTGTAGATATGGGCTTTCCAAATGCCAATTATACTTGTTTCCAACTGGGTAATCTGCAATTTCTTTTACCTCTCAAAGAAAGAATACTTTGAAAGGTTTGGGACTGGTTAAATACAGGTTTTCAAAGTCCATTATTGATCTTTGATGATTTTGGTGAACTTTCAGTAGGGAATCAGCCAGTAGAAATTTGCAAACAAGTTGTCACTCTCGTGATAGCAGGAGATACTTTGTTTGTTGTCTGTGAGAACTTATCATGACAGAGACTGTTGATGGTCTTCAGTATTTAATTGATCTCTGATCTGTTTGAGTTGAGAACCGCCCCAAATTTCTTAAGATTTCCTCCTCCCTTCCAGATAAGGCGTTTCGTGCTTCTGATGGATGCAGTAATCATATTTAGAGACACATGGATTAGGCTTAGAGAATTGTTCACTATGAACAGAAAAGAAACAAAGGACGTAGAGTTGACTGCCAAGATAAAGCTGTTGTTTATAGATGATCGGATGGATTAAGAAATATGCAAGTGCTTAGGAGGATTGTAATAAATTCCATTTGAAACCATCCACCATCTGTCTACAGGTTTCTGATACTGCCGGACTGAATCTGCTTCTGGTTAAAAGCGGATACCTTTGGCGGCTGGCTGTTTTCCTGGCAGAGGTGGTCCAGACCTTCATATTGGCCGACTTTTGCTATTATTATGTCAAGAGGTGAGCCCTTAGCCTTTTTAACTTGTTTAGGATGGTGTTCTTTTCTTGGAATAAACTAACTAACTAGTTAGAAGAGCTTACTGATGCTCCTTGATTGTGAATTGCAGCCTCGTCGGTGGTCAAGTTCTAGCCAGTCTACCCGTCTAATCGCTATAGTCATATCTCACACAGATCATGGCCATGCAATTGGATGGATGTTCCATATATACCTACCTACCCATGCTGGTAATCTTGGACAGAAATTGTTTACCTTGTACTTAGTTCTCTTCTTCTTCTTCTGTAGTCATTTTACCATGCAAATTCTCTTGGAATGTACTTCTGGTGGGTCTCTCTTGGATGTTTTGATTACATAGTGGTGAATATTAAAATCGTAATAATGAACATGGTAATTCAAACTCTTGATAACTTGAGAGCAGCTCCTTAGGTTTTTCGTTTTTCTTTCGGGGGCCATAGGGAAATAGGAAGTAGGATCTGTTAGTTTCTTTGCGGGGGAGGGAGGGGCCTGCGGTAATCAACATTCACTTGCAATGAGTCAGCACAGCAGTGGCGTTTTAAGCAGTCGCAAGTAGATACATAGGTGCTCCTACCTTTTAGTTCCAACTTCCATCTACCTCAACAGTAGGTGCTCCTACTTCTTCTTCTTCTTTTTAAAAAGAAGAAATTTCTGTTTCAATTGATGATGCTGATGAAACACCCGGTTGAATCTGGGGATGGAAATTAATGGGAGTTGTCCCCACCACATTTGATGGCTAAGAGATGTTTACTACTACACAATAATATTTCCTTTCAACAGATCTTTTTTTTTTTTTTTTTTAAAATAAATTCACCGCATCATGTTTAAAATATCCAATGAAATGAATCTTCATTGTTGACTGATACATTTATCGGTGAAAGCAGTTTACCAGATTACATTGAAGCTCTCATCTCTTGGTCGACTCGACTCGACTCGTCAGGCAGGCAATTGCCTCGAAACAATTTGTCAAGTGTCTGGGAAAGCAAATGTCTCATTAATATCAAAGATAAGATATATTGACTTGTGAAACTTTTTTTTTTTTGAAAAATGACTTGTGAAACTTTGCAGCATGAGAATATTAATCTTCACTTTTGTTGTGGATTAGATTACTGCATCACCAACAAGCGTATGTACATTAACATGAGGAGGAGGAGGAGGCGGATGTAATTAATGAGTCGCCCGTTACCATCATGCACTAATTAATACGGTTGCCCCTTTATTTACCACTCTCTATTCTATTGTGGGCACAACTTAAATGGAGAAATAAATAAATCCACAAAAAAGTGTTTACGTGTCCACATCAGATGCAAACCCACGCATCAAATCAACTAGGCGGTAGGCACGCACTATGTTCGTGTGCGTTAAATAAAGAAAATGTTCATAATGAAAAATATTGGTTGAAAGTTATTATTTGTTTTTGTCAATTAGTAGGTTATTAAATGGGATAATTGCAGAAACCTCCCCTGAGGTTTCTGATATTTGCACTAACCTCCCCTGTGGTTTGAAAAATTACACTGACCTCCCCTGAGGTTACTAATCCTTTGCAAATTTAGTCCAAACGATTAAAATATTATTTTAGAGAGTGAAATTAGAATTTTGTACTAGATTTGCCCTTTGTGCTACATATCCAATGAATGACAAAGTACTATAAATCAATTAACAATTAATAAATTTTAAGGAGTATAATTTATGGGCAAACACGCATTACTCATTTAAAGTACCAACTCTTTACGAGTATTTTACTTTCAAATATTTAATTTATGATAAATATATCAATATTTGTAAGTAAAATTCAAAAATTATTATAGTAATATTCTTGCAAAAAGGAAATCGATAGGTTATTTATTTAATATAAATTAAATATTTTTTTAAAAAAATAAATGGCCCATAAAGTATTAATTTTTTATGGCTTTCATCCATTACACGAGTAAAGTATTCGCTCTTTATGTGCATTTTATTCTGAATCATTTAATTTATGTTAAATACATAAATGTTTGTAACTAAAATTGAAAAAGTGTTATATTAATATTTTTACGGAAGAGAGATTGGTAGGTTTTGTATTTAACAAAAATTAAATATTTGAAAGTAAATACAAATCTGTATTTGAGCGTAAATATTTGTATTAAATTAAATGTTTGAAAGTAAAATACCCTTAAAGAACGGTACTTTAAATAGTTACCGGCTCTTTATAGGCAAACACGCATTACTCATTTAAAGTACCGGCTTTTTACGGATATTTTACTTTCAAACATTTAATTTATGATAAATATATCAATGTTTGTTAGTAAAATTCAAAAAGTGTTACAGTAATATTCTTGCAAAAAGGAAATCGGTAGGTTATTTATTTAATATAAATTAAATATTTTTTTAAAAAAATGACCCATAAAGTATTAATTCTTTATGGATTTCATCCATTACATGAGTAAAGTATTGGCTCTTTATGGGTATTTTATTTTGAATCATTTAATTTATGTTAAATACATAAATGTTTGTAACTAAAATTGAAAAAGTGTTATATTAATATTTTTATGGAAGAGAGATTGGTAGTTTTTGTATTTAACAAAAAATAAATATTTGAAAGTAAATATAAATATGTATTTGAGCGTAAATATTTGTATTAAATTAAATGTTTGAAAGTAAAATACCCATAAAAAATCGGTACTTTAAATAGGGGTGGGCAAAATTATCCGCTAACCCGAAAACCCGTCATATCCGATCCGATCCGATCTGAAAATTAGGATATCCGATTTTTATTATTTGATCGGGTCAAAAGAGGATCGGGTACCCGCTAAGATGCGGGGCGGGTTAGGGTCACATAATTAAAAACCCGCGGGTACCCGATCCGCCCCGCATATATATATTTTTTATTTTATTTTTATTTTTATACACACACTATAAAATAATAAGAACTAAATAAGTAATTTTATTGAATAAATTATATTACAAATATGAGAGACTATAGTTTATTTACAAGATTCATTTGTAGAGGCCATGATCTTATATTTTATAGAAAAAAGTTTAATTAATGTGGAACATATATATTAAAAAATGTGCTACTTATTTCAAACTTTTATTGATTTCGAATTCTTTTAATTTTTTTCCTTTATCTTATATTTTCTTCACATGCTTGTTTCTTGGTGGGAAACCTTTTTTTAGAAAAAAAATATTTCTTAAATCTTAGATGAATGTGTAAAATATAAAATTAAATTGGTATAAATTATTTTTTAAAAAATTAAATGATAAATGGGGCGGGGCGGGTACCCGTTGACCCGACCCTATCTCAGCGGGTACCCTATTATAGGATACCCGCTGATATGCGGGGCGGGTAAGGGTCAAAAAATGGCTGACCCGCAAGGTGCGGGTCGGGTCAGCCAAATGGTGAATGGGGCGGGTACCCGACCCGCGCCCACCCCTAACTTTAAATAGGTAATGCATATTTGCTTATAAACTATACTCCTTAAAGTTTATTAATTGTTAATTGATTTGTAGTATTTTGTCATTCATTGGACATGTAGTACAAATGACAAATTTGGTAAAAAATTCTAATTTCACTCTCTAAAACAATATTTTAATCGTTTGGACTGAATTTGCAAAGGATTAGTAACCTCAAGGGAGGTCAGTGTAATTTTTCAAACCACAGGGGAGGTTAGTGCAAATGTCAGAAACCTCAGGGGAGGTTTCTGCAATTATCCCTTATTAAATAGTAAGGATTTAGATGTGAAAAGATTTTAGTAGCAGCAGTTACAGGAAGAATGGTGCCGACACGACGTTTGTATAAGAGTCGAGTGAAAATTTGATAGATAGATACAAATGTTAAAATGTTACATTTGAAATAATAAATAATGATAAGTGTGTTTAAATAGTAGATTATTTGGAAAAGAAAAAGTATTGTAATATTTTTTTAGAAAAATATAATATATATGAAATGAAAAAATGTATTAATAATACAAACAAATAAATTACAGTCCAAACAAATCCTTACACGTCACCAAACTCTTGCTCACGCTTTATGTATGGAAGAGAGAGATGGGCATAACATATCAAATCAATCACACGCCAAGACACCAACAAATCCACGCGCCAACACCTTATTGGACTCAACCGCCGGAGCACCAAAACGAGAAGACAAGGTTCAAAACCAACAACGTTATCCCAACGTCCTCACTAAACACAAACAGTCGAAGTCCGTATTTCGGAAACGTTACCCAGGCATGCTGCTGTCTTCTGCCTTCAACCTCCAAACGCCTTCTAAGTTCTGACTCTCAGATTTACTAAATTCACTCATTGAACTATTAATTTAGGCACAAGGCGGCGGTGCAAGTGGTGGTGGTAGCCAAAATGGGTCGACTGAGGAGTTCGCCGGTGAACAAGCTGTTTGCATGGGTGAGGAGACAGTCGATGAAGGTCAAGATTTTCTTGGCTGTAACTTCGGTGATATGTCCACTAGTGGCGCTGAAATTGCTGATCAAAGATCACAACCACTTTTTCATAGCTTCTGAGGCTGTTCATTTCCTGGGCATCATGGTCTTGATTTATAAGCTCACCACCCAAAAGACTTGCTCTGGTGAAATAAAATCTACTACTATTACTTACCTAAAATTTCACCCATATGTTGTTCCATTAAATTCCAGTGCTGGATTTAATGTTATTCAATTGGCAATTTAGTAACTTTGTTTTGCTCTTGCTTTTATGTCGCTTTCAATTGCAAAACTCAGTACTTATGCATGATCGGAATTCTTTTTTCTTTCTGTTTTGACACTCCAATGGCCACTTATGCTGATCAAGGCCTCACTCTCTCCTCTTTTTCTCGTTTGGCTCATCTTATTCTTGTCATCGAATTTGAAGTGTATACTATTTCCTCTTCTTCGTCTGATGAAAAAGGAATGATTTTTTAAAATCGTGGACAACTGCTTCTGTTGCCTCTGTTAAAAGATTTCAGTAGCCAAGTTCTCGCATTGACTGTAGTTATTTGGAGTAACATCATATGTGTTGACACATATTTTCACTAACCCGTAATCATGAAATCAAGATCAACATTTTGGGTTTACAAGAATTGTTTGGCATGTTGACTTGATCCAAAATTGGTATTTCCTTGGAGCCCTGTGGAGCCAGTGAAAAGTAAAAGTTAATTTTCTCAAATAATTTCCTTGGAAGTTTTGCAGTTTACTATCGCTCACAATTAACATATACATGCCAAAAATGTAATTGTTCTCGATTGGAATTTTCTGTAACTTGGTTCGTCTCTGAAATTGAACACAAGCTTGTAGTCGGATAATCAAATTATTACAGCTGCTTCCTGTTACAGTAGAATCTAATAATGATTCTGATCCAGGTTTATCACTGGTCTTACCAAGATTGCTTTGCTTTCCCAATGTTGCTTGTAGGCCTTTCCTTGAAGTCTCAGGAGCTCACGGCTATATTTTTGGCCGTAAGATTATGCTGTAGCTTCTTCATGGAGGGAGATATCCATACTGTACTTGATTTTGCCACCCTTGTATCAACTTTATGGGTTATTTACATGATAAGATTTAAACTGAAATCCACCTACATAGCAGAGCTGGACAATATGCCCATCTATTATCTGGTAACCTCTTTGCTCCCAGATAGCTGCCATCTTATGCTAGCTTTTTGAGGCACATTTCAGTTCCTCGTGTTGATTTCATGCATTAATGCAAGAGTAGTTTAATTGTGGAGTGCGTGGAATGGTAGGGGAAATCTGCCCTAATTTGCTCGAGTTTCGCTATGCAGTAGTTCAATCTGTGGAGCATTTCAGTAACATAAAATTCATCCCAGTTTAAATACATTAAAAAAATAAAATGAACATTCATCTCATGCTTATGGTGTATGTATTTTAGTAGAAATGTTTTGCTATGTCGCCCTGTGATTTTGTTGGCAGGTGGTGCCATGCGCAATTCTAGCTGTAATTAGCCATCCGTATACCTATCACGCACTCATCTACAGAATACTTTGGGCCTTTTGTGTTTATTTGGAATCCGTGGCAGTGTTGCCCCAACTTCGGATGATGCAGAATGCCAAGGTTTTTCGCCATTTCTTGTTAAGTTTGCTTTTTTCAAACTGATGCATGTCTTGCAAGAATCTATTCGTTTTCTCACATGTATTTCAGATGATTGAACCATTTACGGCCCATTATGTATTTGCTCTGGGTGTTGCAAGATTCTTGAGCTGCGCTAACTGGATCATCCAGGTTAGTATGAGAGCCCATATATATATATATATATTTTTTTCCAGCAACGAGATAACATTTGTATAACCTAATCATACATTGAGAAGCATAATTCAATATTTATAAGGGCAACTGATTGATATTTTACGAGGTATTCTGCTTGTATACTCTTTAGTGGGACTTGGGAGGTGCAAATTTGTAACTAGAATCTCTGAGCCACTAGTCCAAAACTGGGAGGTGATATTTACAATTTTGCGATAACTTTTGTTAATCGCTATCACTAAGACTTGCTAAATTCCTATTCATTACTTAAACACTCGTGAACACTGAATGAAATGCACCGAGTATCTTAGAATTTTTTGGGTTTATAGGAACTTTGAATGAGATGGTTTTGCATGGGGAAACCATCAAAATAGGTTGACCTGACCCTTATTTGAGGAGGCAATTTTGGTTTTCATAGTGTATTTCTTGGAGAAGACATGAGACGTAATAGAATGCCCCCAGCATACATAAGTCTTGTAAATTTGTAGATGTTGAATAGCTAGCATTCTTCCCTGGAAATATAGTCCCTAATCCATTTAAATACATTTGCAGGTTTATGATACTTCTGGAAAGTATCTGTTTGTGCTTGGAGGAGGGTATTTGTGGGTTGCAATGGTTCTTCTATCTGAAATTGTCCAGACGTTCATCTTGGCTGACTTCTGTTATTATTACGTCAAGAGGTGATATGCTTAAGCACTTCATTTCAACTTCTTCCTCGTAGTTTGTCATTAACTGGTTCACAAGTAGCTTACCAGTCTTAAGTCTATTTTCTTCTTTTGCAGCGTGATCATGAATGGCCAGCTTCTAGTCACCATGCCTCTGCCTGTATAATAATAGTACCACACTGATATATATATATATCTTTTATGGTAGGCTTGGACAAAACATTTTACTCATATTCTTGCGATTTTCTGTGGGTCTGGATCAATTTGGGCTTGGGTCATGGTCCATGCTGCCGTAAACGAAGAAGGAACGTGATTTGTAATTGCTTGTCCAATATCTCAATCTAACAATTATTTCTAAAATTTTGTATTCGAGATTCATTAATAATGGAGCGAGCTACAACTAAAGACCATTTCCCTTCTCTGGGGACTGGATTCCGTATCCACCTAACAACCCTACAATCCACGCCAATGGCATCAAAATTCTTAAACAATGGGTTGTCTTGACCAAGAAAGGAGGGTACTAGTGTATTTAGCATATGTACTTATTATATGATTAGCAGTTTTACCGAAAAAGCTGTCCTATATCATATGATTGGCTATTTTTTAAAAAAAAAAAAAAAAAAATGCAGCGCTTGCATTATTTGACCAAGACAAGAGAAACAAATCATATATATATATATATATATATATATATATATAGTAAATCTTATATACATTGACAGTGTATCTACTATCATCTTCAGATACATGACATATGTGTAAAAATTAAATTTTATATAGTTGTTATTGATCAAATGTTGACAGTGTATACACTGTTAGTATAGAAAAGATTAATCCATATATATATATATATCATTCTACGACTAATGGCATGGATAGTTGTGGTTTAGGGGTGTCACTGAGTATTAACTACGCGGTACAATAAAAACAGTAACACAATTAATATAGATATTAATAAAACAGTAACACAATTAATATAAATATTAATAAAACAAATGTAGATACTAATATAAAAAAAAGAAAAATGTAATAAATTTTTTGGGCACATTGAAATTAATAATGTCTTTTCCTCCGTTCAATTCCAAAACATCCCATCTCCTACCTTCAACCGTACCTGAATGAATTCCTATGACCAGGGAGGGAGGATCTCAATTCGATAGTTATGAGGATTAAAGGTACGGATAGTGAATCAAATACTACTTTACCTTGTTTTGATTGCAAATTTTTTTTTTTTAAAATTTTTAATCACTTTTTCACTCACTATAAAAACTTCAAAAAAAAAAAAAAAAAGCGATAGAGAGGGAGGGTGCCTACCTGGTACTTAAGATTAAAGTGCAAGGACATTTGGCCCACATGCACCAGCCTATCGTCACGTCAACCCGCTTTAATGGACTTTTCTGTTGCTTTTTTGAAACCAGGCTCTCATCTTTCCAGACCTACCTGGCACTGGCAGCGACACTTTTAATCCATCGTAACTCAAATCAGCATTCACCCTTTCCACACCAACCACTCGCCGCGTGTCCTACTCCTACCCGCCCAGATTCCCCCGCCTCGACCCGTCGCTATCTATCTCCCTCCCCACACTCCACACCCCCCTGCCTCTCTCTCTCTGTCTCTCTCAAGTCTGAACTCTGGTTTTTTTTTTTTTTTTTTTTTAAAAAAAAAGAAGACGAGAACGGGAAAGCAAGCCTGCAAAAAATGAAAACACACCATCACTCCCCTCATCAGCTGACCTGTCACATCGACCTAGCCCCACACGTGTCTCTCTTTCCTTACCCTTTTCTGAATGCTCCTTCTTCTCCTCTTCCATGTGTCGAGCTTCCGTCCATCTACGTGTCAACCCTGCTGTGGCGAAAGCGACGGTGCATCCATCCGTACTCTCAAAGCGACCCGCCAAAAAAGCATTAAAGCCATCTCCAGAAAGGAACACGTGTCGAGTTCTCCTGATCTCAGAGCGCGTGTCATCTGACACACCACGTGGCAGCCGGAAAACGCATGCAGGCCTTACATTACTGATCACAGCAGCAGCAGCAGCACCGGCGAATAGATTAACGTTAAAAATTGATTTAATTAAAAGCAGCGGCTCCTGGGCCCGGGAAGTCAAAGATTATGTTCACCGCTAAACGAGGATTAGCGGGCTAACCGTACTTAACGCATGTATCAAACGTCTGAAACCTTGAAGCATCGCTGCCTTTTTTTTTCATCTTACGTGTCAGCCTAACCTCCACTGTCCTCTACTCTCCTCCCTCCATGTAGCACTCCCCCCCAGCTCTCGCCTTGACCGCTCCTGTTTCTGTCCTCCGCTGGCTTTGAGTTTTCTTTTGTTTTCAAGCGAAGTTTGAGCCACAGGGGAAGAAGATAATAATTGGCATCATTGTTTTTTTATTGTTATCATGAAGTCATCTTAGTAGTTCCAAAATTTTATTCCTTTCTTAGTTTTCGAGTTTGAGGGGATTTTTTTTTTTTTTTTAAACTTTTCGTGCTGATGGGAATGTTGGAGGTATCTGGAGTTGGGGTGGGAGAGAGTGAGGAGGAAATTGAGCTGAGTTTGGAGCTATCAATAGGTGGGAGCTATGCAGGAAAATGTGAGAAGACAACTGCATTAGCAGAGGAATCCTTGTGTAAAGATGAGGAAAGGGGTCTTGAGAATATTATTGTCCCAAGATCTGGTTTTTCATCTTCTGATCATCGTCAGGCTATTGTTGTTGTGGAAAGCGATCATCATCGAGTGGAGGGCGGCCGGTTGAGGAGTGGATCATCAGAAGCTGTGGATCAAAACAGGAACATCAGGGAGATGCAAGCCTTGAGAAGAAGGGAAGCAAGAAAGAAAAGAGAAGAGAAGCTCAGAAAATCATCCGTCAATTGTAAAGGGATAATTAATGTTGCCAATCTTGACAAGGTGTGTTTGGAGGCACAGCAGTTGCAAGCCAGGGCTGAAGATAGGGCAATGAAAGAGAAGGAGAGTGTTTGGGATGATCATAGCAATCATTGTTTAGCTGGCACAAGGAAGGAGAAGAATGTTGTTGCACTTGTTATAGACACTGAGGCTATGAAAGACTCAAATTTTAGCGAAAAACAAGGTTCAGACCCTAAAGAAGCCATTGCTTCTTGTCAGCAACAAAATCTTGTTGGGGTGATGCAAATGCCGGAGGGGCTTTACCAGCAGTCACAATGCGGGCCATTAAAGAAAAATGGTAGTGTGTATCGATATGGGGTGGCATGTTTGGGTCCCTCCGGGGTTGTGGCCGGAAACGAGGAGGATGAGATGATGAAGGAGAAGAGTATGTTTCAACCTGCATTGGGTTGTGGGAGTTTCCGGCCTTATCTTAATGCAAATGTGGTTTTGAACATGAGACATAATTCAGGGAGGGGTTGTGATTCAGGACACAATAGTAGCGGTGGCATAATAAGTAGGATTGGCAACCAGAAAGCTGTCTCCAATGGTTCTCTTGACAAAAGTTCCTCAGCCATTTCAGATTATAGAAGTACATCTGGGAAAGGTAAAACAATGCAACGTTAACACGTTTAAAGCTGCTAAATTGCTTGCTTTGATGTTTTCTTGGTTAAGTAGTAGTTTTACTTTATTGCATTTATCTTTTTGTTTAACTACAGCATTTGTCACGTACAAGGAAGGAATTGCTTAGGTGCTGGAGAGCTAAGATATTGAAAAAGAACAGTGATCTTTAGAATAAAAATGTTGGTTATAATCTATCATAATTGGAATTTCGTTAATTGGTGTTCGAGATGAAACTGATTAGTAGTTCCTAGAAATTAAAGAAAACTATGGAAGTGGATTTGTGAAAAATCAACATCAGACAGGTCGATATTGGAGAAATCGTCCAGACACAGACTCGCTTGAAAACAACAGAGTGGATCTTGAATATCGACTTTCACGTCGATTTAAGGAAATTAATTTCAAAGCCCATTGTTATGAAAACTGCAACTGACTTCAAAGTTTTTATGAAAACAGGATGGATTTCCTTCCTGCAATGTCTTTTGGGGGACAAGAACAGAAAGGGGGACGTTGTTTTTGCGCTTCTGGATGTGTTGATGCTTGGTTTATAGGCTTGTTGAACTGCAAGAACCTTTCTGAATCAATAATAGAATAGAGTCCTTTATGATGAGTCAAACTTTCGAACCACTCTCCAAAATTTTATTAGTAAGCCGAGTCTATTTCTTTAAAAGTCCACTCTAGATTAGATTTCATAGAAATGATTTCGATGTTTGGGGAAAACTAATCAAAAGGACAGTATTTTTCTAATTTCAATTGAAAACCACAATATTCTAAGCCTATGCAGAGCTTTCATTAATTGGTTTCCTAACATGTTCTTCTTGGATCACATCTATGTCGGGACTTGTCAAGACGCTCTAATGGTTCTCGCATTTTTGGTCTTTTCTTATGTTTGGATCGTTATCCTTCAATATTCTCATGAAATGGTCTTCAGAGATATGTTTAGGCGGACCATTTCTAACAACAAAAAAAAAAAAAAAAAAAAAAAGAGAATTAGACCTCTTCCCAATAACACCCACATCGCACCTGCATGTTCCTCTTGGATAATTTTATATGATCTGCGGTACTCATAATAAACCTGTTTTGGTTCTATTTTGACAATAAAAAAGAAAGTGTTTCGGAATGGTGAAGCGACAAAAATGGTGATCGTCCTTTTCCTGAGAGTGCGTAAGGACACTTGTTGAACTATCTTAGGCTGGTCACCCTGATGGTAGTGCATTGACGGTCTTATATTGGAAATCAATTTGACGTTAAAAGGGAAAAATAAAAACAAAAATAAATCTGAACAAATGAAAAGAGAACTGGATAATGTGGACTTGAAATCCATATTGAAGTTGAGATAAATTCAAACTTTGCAGATGGTTGTGGATTTCTCAAGTGTTCACTAGGTGCTGCCTGTGGGCTAATTGAGATCAATGATGACATCCCATTTGATACTATGTATGGTATACGGAATACCCCGCAAAAAGAATCAGAAATCTGAAATAACAACCATCAAGATGTTTGTGATGTTCTATTTTCTGGATGGGGAAAGAAACCAGTACCAATTCGTTAACATTCTTAACACTGTTGCAGGTGGAAGCATTAGCGACACTGGAAGCCATTCCAGTTGCCTACAAGCAAATGATAGGCAGTTAAGCCTTTCAGCAACAAGCGATGCTCTGCATCAAGCTGAACCCAATAGCACTCTGAGCAATAGGGAGAGAGGGGAAGAAACAATAAGAGTGGCGAACTCGCCAAAGCAGATGTTTTTGGCGGCAGAACCACAAATTTGCATGGTCAACACTTGCGGAAATTATAAACCAGATACCAAGTCTAATGCAGTGTCTCCAAAGTTCAAGGACACAACTTCTAGCCCTCTAAAGCAATCCAAGGAGGTCAAAGACAATCCATCCAAGATTCAATCCCATAATTTTGCGATGCCTTCTCTGCCACAAATGCCTTGTGTGTCCACCACAGGAAACGGTCCAAATGGTAAGACGATAACTGGGTTCCTGTACAGGTACACAAAGGCGGAGATTAGCATTGTCTGTGTTTGCCATGGAAGTTCTTTCTCTCCGGCTGAGTTTGTGGAGCATGCTGGAGGGACAGACATAACGCACCCACTGCGGCACATTACCATGATTCCTTCCTCTTTCAGATAGCGATTGGGAAATAATCAACGCCTTTCTTTCTTTCTTTTCTTTTGCCTGCTGCAGAATAGGGTAGGAGAGAGAATTAACTAAATGCTCGGATGTAAAGCTAGTACATGGGTTTTTCCTAGTTCCCTGTAATGCAATGAAAAAAGCTCTAATTTTACTTCTTTAATCCTGATGATGTTCTTTTACTGTCTTTGATCGTATGGACATGATTACCTTACCATGGGAATTTTGATAGGCAAGCGACCACAAGGAGCAGGTACCTAGCCACCCTGAATGCAAAACCACCGGAGTCGGCATCCACGGCCATGCCCGTCGCCCACCACCCTGGACACCATAATTTCACACATTGGGACATGCTTAATGTTCAATAACTCTCTAAGCTCACGTTCCCACTGGCTGCGTCATGTGCGGAAGCGGAAGGTTATCATGGAGATGAAAACTGTTGCACAAGAGGAAGATAAACTAGACAATGGACAGCAAAACATCGACTATCGGTATAACAGAGAAAACTTGCTCCGGAATGTTTAAGCCCAAACGGTAAATAGAAGGACTCTACCTTAAAAGTACAACGAAGTCAAAGCCCAGAGATATATTACATCCCTCCACTAACACCCGATTGCCAGTGCACAGTTGATGTCTGAATTGTCCAATCCAGTCCAACCGTAAGCGAGATGCCAGCAAATCCACAGGTAGATTATGTAACGTAGCGTCGCGTAGAACGACATTGATGAATTCGGGTAGATTGCAACAATTAATTCAAAATTTTAAGTAACACAGAAGGTATCCTGCGCCAAAAGCTGATTATCAGACATCACAAAATCATGTTAACAACGTGGAACATTTGTCAGAGCAGTTACGAATTCCAACAAGGCTTCATCTGTCACCTAAATACCAAATTCCTCAGCCTCTGAATAATTTGACATGGGAGAAGAAAGAACAAGTAACCTAATCCCATTCGTCTTCGAAGATAAGATAAAATGGCTTACACGAATAGAACAAGGTTATATACACAGTACTGCAAACAAACGAAAAAAAAAACCAACATATCAAAGCTAAAACCAGCTATCATTTCTTCCAAGTATCTAGAGTAAAGATACCCCCCAAAAAAGAATTCGTCGAGTACAAAAAATAAGCCCATAACCGAATGACAAGCAACTCTTCTTCGGGCTTAGTTAACCTTGTGCTGTTACATCACAAAAACTACATGGAACTTATCTACTATCCAACTATACTTGCCAGAGACGAAAAAATTAGAATAGAATTTGTCAGAAATTCCAATGAAAATTTCAGGCAGCCCCAACAACCTGTCTACCCAAAGGATATCTCTACTCACTTGATCCTTACAACTGCAGAGAAAAGAGGAAGGGGGGGGGGGGGATGATCTAACAAGATGTCTCACCAGCCCTAACTAACCTAATAAACCATCAAGCAGTAGCAGACACTCGTGGTGTCATATTCTTAGTTGTTCCGTTTGCCATTCCACCACCAGTGCGGTTCATGCGGCCGCCATTGCTGTCAGACCTTTGGTATCCATCACCTCCGCGGTTTGATACTACTCCTCGATTGCCACCTCTGTTGTTGAATTCAATCCTACCACCAAAATCACCTCGACTGTAGCCCCTGCCACCTCCATAGTTTCCACGGCCTCTCACTCCCTCATTTCTGAACCCTGAAACTCTTCCAGATTGATACCTTCCCCTATTATTTCCTACAAAAGCGAACATAATAAATATATTAGGTTGTGGCAAGAGGAACCAAGTTCAGTTCCAACACTAAACTTCATAATTGGCATATCTATTACAAACTTCAAG
The DNA here is from genome assembly GCF_003713205.1 of Coffea eugenioides. Lineage (NCBI taxonomy): Eukaryota > Viridiplantae > Streptophyta > Magnoliopsida > Gentianales > Rubiaceae > Coffea > Coffea eugenioides. Next base: position 49,145,674 of record NC_040035.1, on the reverse strand, counting down.
AAATGTAACAAGCATTGCAATCATCAGCCCATCCCTTTTTTCACCCGAATAAAGGCAAAAATAAAATGTTAACTGGAAGTCCTTTCTCAACCTATTAAAATTCAGCCAAGGAACAGGCAAGGTGATAGACATCTAGGAATGTTGATTTCACTCTCTCTTAATCCTTCATATATAGACCACGTACACAACATTTATAGGAAAGCTTTGCAATTTCCAACTTGCCTCGAGAATTTGTAGACCTCTTTTCTTCAACAATGGCCTGGCGTCCACCAATTGCAATCGGAGAAGCCTGAAAATATCAAGATTAAGACATTTTGGAGGAAATGGAGTAAACAACAAAAGCAAATAAGTAATGAACCATTTAAGCTCGTCTACTTGAAAACTAAATTAGACCAGTTAAATACTTGGGACAACGTGAAGAATAATAAGCATTTAAACCAATGAAAGAGAGATTAGCAACCATTTCTAGGAGTTTTTTATTCTCCATTTCTGTGGGGTAAGGAGGGTTTGGTGGATTGGCTGATTCACTAAAAGAGCAGATCATACAGAGGGAAGTGAAAATTTTACACCACAAGACAGCTAAGAGATGCCTCAACTAATGCTTTTGCATCAAATTGGATGACAGGGCAAGGTATACCCATAAGCAATGTGAAATTAGAAACATCCCAACCTCCATGATAACACATCCCCCCTCTTTTGACACAGAGAGAGAGAGATTTTTTTTTTGTTTTTGGGAAGAAGGGGGGGGGGAGAGGGATGGCTAGAGCAGTTTGATTTGTTCATATATTTAAATGCTTTGCATTGATTCGTGGACATCAGAACAAGTTTAACACTAATGCTCATAAAGCTTTTGGCTGAAAAAACCCTGAAATGCCCATTTAAAGCTAGATGGCAACAAAGCAGTCTTCACATACCATCATAAAGGTAAAAGGAAACCAGCAATCTTTGGAAGGATTACTCAGTTACTGTGTATAGTTTCAGGTTTTTGTGTAGCATGTAGTAGTTTGTATGAATAGATGCTAAGCTGTCATTGTACTAAAGCATGCACGACTAGGATCCATCCCATCACAAGCATATATACCCCAAAAAAAAAAAAAACAAACACAAAGATCTTTGCACTATAATAGCAGGGACACATGAATGACCACAGTAATTGGAAATAACTATGAACTAGAAATTTTATGAAAATAATTGTATAAAGGACAAAAACAGAAGCTCATAATCAAATGATTTAACAAAGTAGTCAAACTTTAGGATTTCAAGACTTTAATAGTTCAAAAGAAACCAGACAAAGTTCAGTAACTATAATCTGTTATTAATTTTGTAAAACATAATATGGCCCTGTTCATACTATCATAGGAAAGCAGGTACCTCAATTGCTTTTTGAACTGCACTTGGTACCTCAAATTCCACAAAACCAAAACAGAAACCCTGTTGCTGCAGGAGAAAACAATATAGTCATAAGGCAAAAAACACAAAAGTACTATGTAAATACATTTGTTCCTACTTACTCTGTTGCTTCTGACTTGAATGCCTCCATTCCTTATGGGGCCAAACTTCTTGAACTCATTCTCAAGCAATGTTACAGTAGCATTCATTGGCAAACCCTTTATGTATATTGAATAGCCATCCGCTATTCCAAGTAAGAAAAATGGGCACATTTAAATACAAAACAATATACATGGGATCAAATACATAGCAAAAGATTAATAGTTCAAAACCCTCAAAAATAGCTTGCCTTCTCCATCTTGGTTATTCCCATTATCAACTGCATCAGGACGAGGAACCAGTCCATCAGATTCCGGTTCTGGGGGAGGGATCACCTGCTCTTGGCTCTTTGGTACAGATTTCCTAGGAGCAGGCGTAGGAGATGCAAAAGCCACTGCACTTTCCTTCAGGTCCATCACCTAAGACCCACAAAAAAAAAAAAGATGTTTGGATGAGATAACCAGTAGCAGAAGACCGAACTGCCTCCAATACCAAGAGCTAACAAACTCAAATTTCCTTTGGTTGAATCAAATTTTTACAAAAAATTTACATCATCCTATGGCATAAACATGGTTTAGAATTCTCAGTACAATGGACAACAAATCTCCAACTGTTTTTGACACACACACACAAAGAGAGGAGTAAATTTTATAGTTTAACTCACGATGGAAGCATATGATTTCTTAGGCACTTCTTCAATTTTGGTGTTAGATTCAACCACAATCTGCATTTCATCTTGGACTTCGTCAAGAACCTCAGCTACTGGGACTTCCTCCTCAGCATTTGGGATTTCTCCATTTTCAGGAGGGTTGTACACTTCACCCCCACTAATTTCCTCAGCTGAAGAAGTGCTTTGCTCAGAAACATGATTCTCCTGCACAGCCGGAGGCGGAGGGTCTGCCAGATAACAAAAAATTAAACAATTAAAAACAATCTCTAGCAATTGGCAACAAAACAAGCATCACCGTTTCATACTTTGTTCTGGAGTCACAGGAGCAACCACTTCATTTGCCACCCCCTGGTTTGTGTCCTGTTGATTCCCATTTTCTACGTAGCGAAAAATGTCATTCAAAACAAAGTAGCCCCTATCTTGGGGTGCAAGGAAAAAACTCTGGGAGAAATTCCGGATCATGTTGTCGTTCCCAGTCAGATATCCAGTAACAAGAACCTGCACTCCCCCGTTAAAAGACTCTTGAGCATCTACAGACCTGATCTCTGCTCTGAACTCCTCATAGTTAAGTGACAATATTTTCTCATTGATTGCCTGTAAATTTGCCACAAAACCAGACAACATGAAAAACTTGGAAACTATAAACCTTCAAAACCGTAGGAGCTTTTTGTTTTTTATCATGCTTCTTATCAATGAATGTTCTTCAAATACAAATCCTTTTAACCTTTCATCTTTCTTTGACAATTAATTGCAATAAATCCAACTCCTTGTGACTCACTTGTTTCAAGCCTAATTAGTTTCAGTAGATCCAACTTTCTTTAAGGAGAACCACCACAGAAGAATTCTCGCTTAAGCTAAAATGAAACAACCCCATACTAGGACTGGACTTAACTGCCCAAGTTCATTCATAAACCTCTTCATCTTTCCCCGACAACTCTAGCTTCTAAAACTGGATACATAAAGCTTAAAAATGACGCTACCACTAAATAACAGAAAAATCAACCACCAAACCATAATATTGTCAGAATTAGCAGAATTACAATACAAAAGAGTATTTCAAAGATATTAAAAGTTTACTTGCATAGTTGTGGTGATGCTCATGCTGCCATCATCTCCAGGCCGCCCAAGCTTACTCATATCCTGATAAAACCTGTAAACAAGCTCCGGCGAGTGGTGCAGTATATGATAGTACTGTTGCACAAAGGCATTCCCAACCTACTCAAAGAAAAATCGGATCAAAACCGTATAAATGAAGCTAAAAAAATTCAAGAATATTCACGAAAAGAGGAAAAAAGGAACTCAAACGAAAATCCTTGAACAAATACATACAACTTGTGCAGAAACTGGTTGCTGTGCCGCTACTGCTGCTGCTGCTGCCATCAGCGATGGATCCCCCTCAACCTACAAAAAAACCCTAAGAGTAAGCTTAACTAGTAGATACCCTAACTCCTCGTAAATCTTAGGGTAAGAATGATTCTACACAAAGAAATGCAACTACGATAAGATAACTTTTTTTTTTTTGGGTGATCTGGTGGTTACCTGGATTCGACTTGGATCAAAGGAAGGTGGAGAGAGAAGCCGGATTTGGCTAGTTTCTCTCTGTTCTCTTTTGGTTTGGCTCGAATTCTTGCGACTCACTCTCTCCTCTGGAGCAGCGGAAGGGGAAGCTAGAGGGTTTTGCAGGGTTAGGCGGGCGGGAGGATGTTTGGCTTTGGGAGGCAGCAGAGGAGGAGCTGAGAGCGGAGGAGAGAGCAGAAGTAAATAAGGGTTTGAGTGGATTTTTATATAATTTGCTAGAGAGAGAGAGAGAGAGGGTGCGTATAACGGAGGCAAGTGCAACAGAATACCAATAATCGGGTCGACCTCTTTTTGCCCTTTTCTTTACCCCATCAATTTGTTTTTTCTGGATTCTTTTAAGCGTTATTCAACGGGCAAAAAATCAGTCAAACCCCATTTATGAAAAAATAACAAATTAAAAATTTTTCAATGTTTATTGCTCCTTCACACTTATACATTGTCTAAAAGTATTTCTACAACATTGACATTAGATTCTTTTCAACATTTGTTCGCCCAACACCCAGTTCGAACCTTGCCTCCCATCAATTTGCCACAATTGTGGTTCTTCAAAAAATCCAGATGGGTGTGTGGTGCACCCGTCTGATCCGGTGGTGGTTCTGTCCCCCATAGGCCCAGTTGGAGGATCTCCCCCTAGTTCGATTAGGATAGAGTAGGGATAACGATTGACAAAAAAAAAAAAAAAAATTACCTACTTAACTCATAAAAGGGTTCTTAATTACTTGTTGTAGTATCTACGATATTCCTGTTTCTAACAACAACAATTGATTGATGTGAAATATAAATTATTAAAAACTACTCTCTCCCTTTTTTTATAACTGACGTTTAAGAAATTTGCTCTTAAGTACTTTTATCTGTCGTTTTACTATCCCCATGCAGCATTAATTATTTTTTCACAATTTTACCCTTTTATCTCTCTTTTCCAATACAGGGTTCAATTACTACTCCTAGTTAGTAAGTAAAACAGTACCATTTAGTACTCTAGTGAGAGAAAACATGGGTGAATTGGACAATTAATGAGGGTACAAAAGGAAAGTAGTGTATAGATTTAAACATTGAGTTTTAAACGTCAGTTATAAAAAAAGTCCTTGGGAGTTTTGCATTGATAAAGAGGTGGGAATGAGTTCTACAAGTTTATCATTGTCATCAATGTGTTTAGATAGGAGATTAGTTGAAATATTATTTGAAACAATTATCATAATACTTTTTGTGATGTGATATATATCAAATAAAAAAGTGATTGAAAATATAATGATATATGTTGAAAATGTGTTTGTGATACACGTAAATAAATTTTTTTTACACATAAAACCTATCCAAACATGAATATTCATTAGTGATTGTTTTTTCATATGGACTAAGCCATAAATAGGGTTTTTTTTTTTTAAATGAACGTGCAGATACTATTAAAAATTAATGCCAAGCAAAGCAATAAAATGTTGGAATCAACAGTACAGCTTAGTAGTAGTTTACGGACAAACGTACGAGACGAATGATGAGAGCAGACTGGATTTAATGAATACCGCAATTAATACCTTGGAGGAATGATTTTGATGAGCGTCATTTTGTGCCACTTATTACTACCAATACGAATTATTGAAGTCATTGAGAAAGGCGAGTAGAATTTATTACGGAATTGTTAAGACCGAATAAAATTTCCAACTAATGCTCTGCAAGCAAAATAGATTGGCGTACGGATTTTAATTAGAGAAGCATAACATCTTGAACTTGACCTAGTATGTCTTTTAGTTTTATAAGGGTGTTAATTCGGCTTTTTGAATTGGATTTTGACAAATTCAAACTCCGCTTACAAATTATACAAATTTTAGGCTTTTGAGCATTCGAATTTCGGATTCAAATTAAAATGTTCAAACTCAACTCATACTATTATATGAGTTTTGGATTCAACCCAAACTCATAATTATATATATTTTATATTTTATCATTTGAATTACTATAGATTTATAAATAAGTTATTAACATTTTATCTCATAATACAACATATAATCATAAATTATATATATATATACAATTATACTCATATATGAGTCGGATCTGAATCTAACATGACTCAAACTCGACTCACAATTAGTTTGACCTCAATATTTAGGTCCAAATCTGTCTAACCCAATTAAACTTCAGACTTAATGAATTAGTTTGACCTCAATATTTAGGTCCAAACTCTGTCTAACCCAATTAAACTTCAGACTTAACGAGTTTTTTGCGAAACCAAATGGGCGGGGCTCAAACCATCCGGATCTTATTGACAGCCCTAATCTTTTGTTAAAGAGAAAACTCATGCTACATCTTTGCTTAGTTATTTCCAATCGTATAATCCCATGCTCACTCTTCCACCTTACATTTCTAATTGCAACAATTCGCCCGTTAAGTTTTTAGTGTTTTTAATTACGATACCTATGTTGGAACATAGGTATCTTTGAAGAGACGTAGTAAAAAAGAATCCCTTGTTTGTTTTCCACGAGTGTATGGAAACAAGGTGGTGAAAGATTCAAAACTTTATTCTCAAGGTCATCATTCGTCTTCTCTCACAAGTAAATAAACGTTCTATTTGACTCTTTGACGATGGTTATGATTCCAATTCCGCCTCAGATAAGTTACCACATATGTTTTTAATCAAATCTTTATCGCATAACTTGTGTGTGTCGTATGCTTGAGTTGAGCAACAAGTACTAAATCTCATCCAATCGAGTTCAAATGGCTAAGCAAATTTACATTTGTAAGTAACATCTCAAGCTAAGGTTGTGTTGGAATTGCAATTTTTTGGAGTTTTTGTAATTTATGTATTGTAGCGATTTGATATACGTGAGATAAAAATGTGTTCACGAAAAATGTAGAGATTTTTTTGATAAAAAAATCCCTTTCCAAAAGTACAAACTAGCTCGTTCTTGGCTTCCACCAGAAACAATAATGATAAAGACGAGACTACAAATCAGCAATATAGCGTTAACGTGCCTAAATTTTTTTTCCAAGAGGGAGACAGAGATTGAATTTGTGTCTTCCATTATAAAGATTTACCCGAAGCCGAGCTTTAAGCATATCCTTGATCATACTTTGAGATACCGTAACTTCTCTTTCATTTATCAGCCAATATTAATAAAGCCTTGGTTTCTGAAGGTTGAAGAGCAGCATCCTCTGGAAAAAACCTAGCTTCCGCCTCTTAGACGCTAGAGCTAGCCCTGGCCCGAGCAAAACGGCCCAGCCAAACACAGATAAAATTTCACCCTCTTTTCATGCACTCGCCGTAGATGGTGAACACCCTTCTCCTCTCAGTCCTTTACTTATTTGCTGTCCTCGTATGAAAGACCAAAATTTCATTGGCAACTTTTTTTCCTCCCCAACACACTAAATCCAGGAAATTCAAACAAAAACGAGAAGCTAGAGATTACTGAAATTTACACGGTATTTGCAAGAGAAGCAAGAAGATGTCTTCAATGTACTAGCTCTGCTAGTTCAATCATCAATGAATCTTGTCATTATGGCTTCAGAAACCCATAATCTGGGCATTCTGTCTAATGCTGCCTAGACATGCTAGCGTGCTACTAACTGGAAAAAGTTGCTTTTATGCTGCCATAAGATCTATATCAAATATATATTAGCTCAAATTTTGAATATCCTCAGCTTTATAACTGCAGGAGCAACCGCAAAAGTACTACTGATAAATGCACGGATAAGAGACACTTTGAAATGACATGACATTACTATCACTCATACTAATAAAACTATTTTGGGAAGACCATTCGATAATCTAATAATAAATAAATTCAGCTTAAGTCACCATAATAATTTTATTAACTCGATCATACATAAGAAAGAGAGACATGCTAGCAGGAGCCAGAAGGCCATGAAAAGAACATGAAATTCATAATGAATAGCAAAGTGTACAATCATCATATAGGATCTTGATCACAAATACTCGATCCCTTTTCATTTCTTCCAATACACACCAAATTTTGGAAGAACAAAGACTACCAAGCATGGATAAACACGAAGGCACAGACACTACCGTCATACACAAGACTGACCATTTAACACACTCGTATCCTTGTGTATATCTTTTCTTTAGCCTTAAGTAATTTCAAATCAGGAATATTACCAGGTGTAAGCAACAGAAGACTTGAAAAATAGGTAGCCAGCCATACAAATTTAGGTTTCATCACAACTCCGTGGTCGTCATAATAAACTACTTCCAATAACATCGCTAACATGAACAAATACTTAAACCATATATGGACATTTGCATGTCCCTTTGCTATTATTGTTTGGTGACTTGGGTAAAACATCCGAAAGCATGTCGGCCCGTTTTGCCGGCAAGAGGCAAGTTTCATGCTTTCAATTGATTAATAATGGATTACCCAGCATTTCCATATCATAAGATGGTAACACAGTTGCCATGTAAATATTCTAACTCTGCCACATGATCTTCATCAACAACATTCACCTGAAGAAGACATATTCTTGCCTCCTCTCACGCTTCACAAGGTAAAACACTTTTAGCTTGTCCTTATTAAAAATCCACAATCTGTTTACCAGATCTAATTTGTAGATAAAAATGCGAATCTTCCAAAGCTTTTCTCCTATTTTCACTATTTCCATAGGCACACACATAATACTTTTGACAGCCATGCCCTTTGCCAGCAAAAATCTTAAAGGCAAGTTCTTTCTTACATATAGAGGGTGAAACCCAAACATTTAGTTAATTTTATGTACTTAAACAGGGCAATTAAGTGTCTTCAAGAAGGTAAGCTGACCATTTAACAATTCGTTTGGGAGAAAACAATGCCACAGTCCTTGTACTCATTGTTCAACCCAAAAGCATGAATCCTTCAGAAAGTTGCTTGTATAGCTCTTCCACACCATGATAATCATTCCACTATGTCTCAAATGAGGTTTATTTCATTCAGTTATTATACTATTGTGAATGAGGATTAAGGAGCAAATGATGCTACAAGCAGTCAATGCAAAAGACACCAGGGGCCATTACGCAAATTGACAGCAGCATCAGATCATCCTTGGTTCATACTTATCTAACATATAAAAGTTCAATGATCAGGATACACATGGGCCTTCTATTCAAAAACATATTTCTTGGACCAAAATATACTTTTGAACAAAAGGACCATGGGAATCAAGATCATGAAATTTTACATGTTATCACATAACCACAGCTACAAGCAATAAAGCTAAACGTATGATGCTTTTCAATGTCAGAATAGGACACCCTGGATCGAGAGGGTTGAGATATCAAACTAGAAAAAGGGAAAGAATTTTAATATGCATACAAACACAGGACATCAGTGTCTTCATGGGTTAGATTTTAGGCTCAGGTCATTTTCATTTTCCAGTTACAATACTTAATCCACGACCTCAAATATTTTATTTTATTCACACCAAAACTATCCATAGACAATTCAATCAGTTTGGTTTCAGGTTGGGTGGACAGGTTGAAATCCTAGATTAGCACAGGGATTGTCTTCAGTCATCCTGTAAGAGTAATTCCATCGGAAGATTTTAATAAAGATGACCAGAAAAGCATAGATGATAGAAGCTCAACTTTTTGCCCCTTGGGAATGAGAACAAATACAAGAAAAGGAAAGTGAGCATATAAACAAACAGAATAAGAACTAAAAACAAATTCAGGATACTGTCCCTAGTTAAATTAAACACTAAACCAATAAAACATTACTAACTATTCCACGTGAAAGTTTCTTGCCACCCCGAAACAGGGTTTCAGGCTACAATCAGTCAAAGCTAAAATGAAAAATGAAATTGGCTGTTAATAACGGCCAGTATTACCCTAAAGTCCGTCAAAATACGTATACATACATACACACACACACAGACATATATATACACATACATATATACATAGACACAAGAAGTTTTTTAAAAATATATATGTATAAATGCAACAAGCTTATCTTTAGCTTATTATTGCACAACAAAAATTCTCTATATCACAATTCCAAATAGAAAGAAACAAGGTGTATCCTCATATTGAAAACTGAAGGGCCCAATGACAATGAGGAGCTTCTGTCATGCAAGCAAAACATCAATTGATTCAATTATTTCCTAACGAGTTTCCCAACACCAACATGTGAACTTCACATGACACACAAGAAGAGGCCGATGCCAGAGTTTGCGGAGGCTAAAGATTGTTTCAGAAACAGGAACAATAAGCAATCGAGACAGCAGGTCAGACATGTAAAAGAGGGTACTTGAAAACTGATTATCCAAATTTTGGGCATCTCACTTATATACTTACAGCTTAAGAGGGTTACATCTATTATTTCATAAAGCCCATCCAAATAACAATATGTGGAAAGGCCAGATAAAAACAAAATTCCAAACTGCAGACAAATGGGAGCAATTAAACCTTTAACTGAAAAAAATTGGTAACCATTACCCACAACATCATTGCGCATCTCTAATAGTACAAATTTGTTAATTAGAAAGAAAAAAAAAAGCATTCTATAAAGCTTAACTTTCAGTCCCCAAATTTCAACTGTAAACATTATGAACAGTTAAGGAGTAGAACTCTAGACTAGTATAGTAGTGATGAATGCTGAAAGTTGAACAGAGAAGAAAGTTTTTAAGGCATAAAACATTAGAATTGATTTACGTGCAAGAGAGGTGCGCAGGCCACAGGAAAAGGTGCTGGCAAAACTTGCTTGGGCAATCCTTCAACACAGGTCACTTCATAACATTAGCTATAGACCAAAATTGCAGGCTTGGATATGCTCATTTTCATAGTCAACATACTTTGTCCAAAGGGGCCTATACTGAAGCATGCCAATATCAAGCCACGGTTTCAGATTCCCGTTGAAGTGCACAACTGCAGCATTGGTAATCTCAGCCTTGTCGATGAATGGATTATAACCAAGGCCCAAAACATGCCAAGACTTGTCTAGTGGTTTCGTTGTTGAGTAGTATGTGATGAGACCTGGAGGCAATGTTCCCAATTTCCAGAGTGTGCGATTTTCATTCTGCCAAAGAGATATTCGTGATTTTAACAGTGACAAAAGAAATTTTTTGATTGCTAATGTCCTTGATGCACATAAGAGATAACAGAAAATAATACATAACACAGCAAAGAGTAAGGCAAAGAAGCTATGGCTGCACAACCCCAGGATATTAGCAATACAAGCATATAAACAAATCAGTTGCTGATCCTACTCCTAATACCAAAAAAGGCAAGAATAATACGTTACTTGGTAAAAGAAAGAATAGAATTGATTATCTTGAATAGAATTGTACCACTACCACACAGAAATTAACATGCGTGGGTTACTAATCAAGGGCAAATATTAAATTTCAATGTAGGCTTACCAGATTCTGCCAATAGTGGTATTCTTCAGTACATTTCTCCCTCCTCCATGCGTCCAAGTCGAAGAAATTCATCCCATAAGCCCAAGCACATGCATTGGGATTGAATTTAGCGTTAATTAAAGGATGAGAAAAATTCATGTATTGTTTATACCGGTGAAATGACCCAAAGCATGTCTCTACGGCACCATTCACCTTCCCATCCATATCAATCTTCCAAAGCCCAGTCAAATCCTTTTGCACCACAATATCATCATCCAAGAACAAGATCCTGTGCAATTTCGGGTACATTTCTGGTAAGTAGAACCTCAGATGATTCAAAATGGAAAGATACTTGGGATTCCTGAATTTCATGTTTGTCGTATCTTTTGTTGCATTCTCCAGCTTATTTTCAAAGTAAAACTTCTGGAGATTTGCAGATTCGAGCTGTCTAAGAACTGGGACATAAGAAGAGTTCAAAAATTTGTAATCTTCGACAGCCTTCACTTCAATGTGCGCCCCGTTGTAATCCTTGATCTTGAACATGACTTGCATAGCCCCCAGATTCATCTTATCAGTCACCACATGAAACACATGCTTCCATGGCTCTTTTGAGTTGTTGACAGCAGAATTTACGACTACGGAGGCAGCAATCACATTATCAGAGAAGATGGCATAGTGATACAGTTTTGGATCCTCAAACTCTGGTGGCATAGGCTTCCCCTCATCAGTATATTTCTCCGGGTGCGCAACTCGCTCTTCCATCAGCCTCATAGCCACGCAGTGCAAACTCTTGGGGATCGACTTTGCAGCAATCAAGCTTGAGAAAGCAGCCTGCTTCCTCACCTTGGTTAACTGCTCATTCACAGCAAAAATGTTATCTTTCAGCTTCTGAATTTTGAGTTGATTATCAAAACTCTCTTTGGCCTCTGAGATAACTTGCCGCGTCATTTTAATCCTCTCCTTCAACTCCTTCTCGAACTGTCTGAGCACTGATTCATCAATTGAGTCGGCATCCATGCCAAACAGACTGCGATAGAAAGGTTTGGATATTAGATCAGTGTAGTTCCGGGAAAGATCCGCAAAAACCCTAACAAGCTTAGAGTTCTCAAGCTTGAGCTTCCTAGCATAGGAAGCATAAGCGAGAACCAAAGATCGGTGATCATCGGCTTGCTTTCGAATCTGATCGAGTCTAGGCTTCAGGGGATCGGATTTCAGCGCCAGTACAGACCTCCTAGACCGTCCTCCACCGGCCAAACCAAAAGAGCCCTAAATTCAACAGAAAATCCTGTTAATACAACATGAATGTGTTATGAGCCCTAGATGAGACACGTGAGTGACAGAGAAATTTGTAGGTAAAGGCAGGCCACAAACGTTCCAAATGGGGTAGGAATGACAGACGCATAAAAATCACTGCAAGAAAAGCACGATATCCTTCAATATAATTATCGAGTTACTAATTTCTATCTTTAATTGGACAGTCAAACTATAACGAATATGCAGAGGAATAAACACATGACCTAAATAAGATATATGCATGAAATGCTAAAGAGAATGGGGAGGGAATTAGAATGAACAGATGAGGGAGGAAGGGGGGGGAGCAGACCTGGTCGAGATCGGAGGAATGGGAGGAAGAGGAGTGGAGGAGAGAGAGGGTGGAGAAAAGGAAAAGGGCGAGGGCGAGGAGGAGAGTGGCGAAGAGCTTGAAAGACGAGGAGTTGGAGGTAGATAGGCGAGGGGCGGGAGCCCGATCTCGGAGTAAGGCCCGAAACCTTCCAATCGCCATGTCCTCCTTTCGTATCCTAGAGATTCCCAGGAAGCAGCAATAATAATAATTCCCAAATCCAATTTCGTTGAATCGTTTTGTCTATGTCAATGTACTTCAGTTGCGATGCAATTTCGATATTCCAAGGAAAATGGCAAATGAAAGAGAGCAAGAAGGCAAGAGGGAGTGGGAGAGAGATGTCGGTGGTAGTTTGCCTCCCGCGGCTACTACCGCTGCAGTGCTGCTGCTGGTCTCTCAAGTCTCAACTCAACGAACGCGGGGACTGGGGCCTAGTGAGTTGACGGTGGTGACGGTGGTGAGAGAGAGAGAGAGAGAGAGGAGAGGAGAGGAGAGCGCGTTTTTGTATCTTCTACAGATAGGTGTTGTTCATCACGCTCCTGCGCATGGCTCAAAGCTCCAAAACAGCAGAGGCGAAAAAATGACGAATACGTTCAATAATACATCTCTCTAGAAGGGATGTCAAGTGATAGTTGTAATTATAAGGTATGCTGTTGTGATAAGAAGTATTAACTGTTAAGAAGAAATGATAACGATAAGAAGTGATAATGCCGATCTTGTGATAAAAAGTGATAATGACGATTTCGCTCTTAAGATAAGGGTGTGTTTGAATTGCCATTTTCTGTCAGGTCGTTTTTCATGATCATATTTTTTAATTATCTTTTTTCTTCACGTACATCAAATCGTCACAGTAATTTTTTCATGAAAAATGACGGAAAATGCAATCTAAACGGATTGGCTCTGCATATTAATTCATTAAAAAATGTAAAATTAAGTCGGGCAACAATTAAATCAACGGCAAGTGATGAGTATGTGTAATTCCAAATGAGAAGTTCAATGTGGAGTTACTAGCAGGCAGGGGAATATCTGAATTCTTTTAGAAATATCCCTCAAAACTTAATACATATCTGCATCTTTCAAAACTGTTCCGCAGAATAGGGTTGCTGGCTCCTGGCTTTTGTTTCGGTATAAATTTTGGTTCATTTTTTAAGTGTTTTACGTACTCCGGTAACCAAACAAGATGGGGATTATAAGGTGGAATTCACATGGGATTGGGAGTCCGATAATGCGAGATTATGGTTGCGTAACAAAAGTAAACGTCCAATTATCGAAGCAGATTATTTCGCATTTGCGCATCTGCTGAGTCTATCTCTCTCTCTCTCTCTCTCATTACCATGATTATAATAATGTTAATGGAACATGGAAATAAAAAAAAAAAACCCCACTAGGGCACTATGGCCTGATACTGTGGAATGATGGTCCCGTCACAGTGTGAGTTGCAGAAAATCACAAGTTCAAGCTCAAGCTCTTTTGACCAAAAAAAAAAAAAATGGCTCACTTCCCTTATGGAAAGGGGGCTATAACAGGCACACAAGGCACATGGGCTTTTTAAGCAAACCAGATCTAATCGTCCCAACATTGCCAGTTGAAGACCCAAGAGCGTTTTTGCTAAATCAGGGCCTGCCTGCAGGCCCACAGCTCATCAGATGCACTTGGACCAAATAAACATACATCCTTCCGTCCGCTAATGAATGTATCTCGTACAACACCACACTTGCCGAATCCGAATCCGAAAAAATTCAGACAGAATAAAATGGAGGGCTCTTGCTCTTCACAGACCTTGACCATTTCAATAGGGATGGAAATTCGTATCAGGATTCGAGGCTCCAAAGATTTAACCTCACATCCTTTTTCCACTTACTGTTTATCATGGACATCATGCTAGAGCTAATGCGGTCAAGAATCTGCTGCTTTTTCATCCATAACTTGAAGAAATTATAGAGCACAAGATTTTCTTATTAACAATTGGCATGGGCGCTAAAAGATACAAACTATATTATATACTAGCAAGAAATAAATATTCAAAGAAACTAAATAGTAGTACAATCTCGCTGCTACCACCAATTAACGACTAGTGTCAGTGTATGAAGTAAATTAGAATCTGTCTCCACTGTGCACCTTCTTGCTATGCCTGCTCAGATTATGCAGCCACCCAATTCCTTTAATGGCTTTAGAGATCTTAACAAGATTAGGCCTTGCCATTCCCAAATTCACCCTTCCTGCTGACAACTTAAGGGCTTGCAAGCAACAAAACTGCCCCTCTGACTCCTCCTCCTCCTCATCGTGCCCATCGCAGCTCATATCTTCGCATTCACGATGCTTGCTTTCATTTTTCTTCTTGTGACTCTTCTTCTTGCTCTTGCTCTTTGCCTTGCTCTTAGTCGATTCCACCTCGTACGTCTCCCACAATAAATCCATCCCTTCACCTTCATCCGCATTGTTTCTCTCCTCGAAAAGCTTGCACGCCAATGTCCTTTTCCAATCCTTCCCCTTCCTCATTGATCCATAGCCCCCAAGATTGTAATCCAGGGATGGAGAACTCTTCTGTATTTTCCAGATACACTTGTCGTTAGTGTAATCAGCACTGGCGCCAACACTATGAGAATGCGCTTTTAGTAGCTTTGACTTGGACTCCATGATCCCGTTGCCTTTACCAACCTCAGCTGAATTAGTAGTATTAGTAGTAGCGTGTCTTATTTTATTACCTGCTGCCTCGGATCCATTTCTCATTGGTGACTTTTCTCCATGATTGTCAACTGCTTTATTGGCCACCGTGCAGGGTGGCTCGATTTTCTTCTTTTCCACAGTTGCATTCACTTTCACGTTCTCAGACTCATCTACTTCTTGCAGGAAGCACTCCATTGCATCACAGGTACTTTCCGATTCAACAAAGGCCTCTGACTCTGATTCCAATTTACTTGCCATTAATGCTTCGTTTGAGGTTACGCCGAAATCTTGATGTCCAACACATGCAGCAATAACCGGAGCATTTGAAGCTTTAAGAGAAGTATCCTCAACTAGTACTTCCGCATCAAAGCCTTCAACTTGGCTTTCTTTATCATCCTGGGTCGTGGGATTGCCAAACACAATCTTGAACACCTCAAAGTCCTCCAGACAAAGAAGTTCCTCCTCATTGTGATCATCAATTTTGGACCTCAGCCTTTCTACAACTGCATGATATGCAGCAGTCAGGAAACTCCCCTTGCTTTCGGCATGGGAATCGGATGATTCCTTGGAGAAGCTGCCACTTACTATGAGACAAGGAGAGGCTGTGAGGAGGGCAAGGAGCAGGAGGGAGGTGGTAATGAAGAGAGGGGAAAGAAAGGAGAGGAGCTTAAGAAGGTAGGGTGAGAAGAAGATGAGGTAAGTGAAGTAGAGAGGGTGGGAGGCGATGAAAGAACAAAAGAGGAAGAAGTTGGATAGGAGGAGACTAGAGAGGTGAGTCCTGGACGGTCTAGACAAGCACAGCTCAGACATCTCTCTAAGTCGTGCAGGCTACAGAGGCAGCCAAGGGAGGACTCGAATTGAAAAATGGGAGATGAGGGAAGAAATGGTGCAGGTGAAGTGAAGTGTGTCAGAGGCGTTTGTCTGGTTGGACTTTGGAGCAAGGCAACACAACAGGGGAGAAAGTGTTGGGAGTGAATGCGGCGTGAATAAAGGGAATGCAATTGCTGGTAGTGGTAGGGAGAGAGAAATAAAAAGCACTACGACTAACACTCTATTATGACTATGGGAGGGACAAGAAATTCTTACTGCTACTTTTCTTTCTTCTTCTATAACCACCAGATGTAAACTCAATTGTCTTTTCTGCTTTGAAATTCCCTGAACAGCCTCGCGGGGTCAGGGTCCCATTCATTTTCCTAGCGTTTAAGTACTACTGTTGACACATACTCCTGATCTATCTGGCAACTGAGAAAATTGCTAAACCTTACTCCTAGTTTCATTTCAAATGAGTAGTAATTTTGGTGATGCGCATAAATAATATGCCTTCACTGGCTGAACTGCTCAAGTCAAGTTACAGTCGTCAACTGGTTGCATATTAAAAAAAAACATGTATCACATGCAGAAACAAAATACGCTAGCAGCAGACGGGGGAAATAATAAACCAAACACAAGCGCACGCAGCTTATTAGCTCATCGATGATAGTAGTAGTATTATCATAATGATAATGCGCTCCGTCTTGGCATCCTATACTCGCTAACATTCCAGAATCCAGCTTTGGGCAAATAATGAATGGTAGGTGGGCTCCTGATTCTGCAACTAGAAAATGCACTAGGGGACTGGCGATCCTACACAGAGCCAAACAGAACAAATTGAAATAGTACAAGTGTTTTGACAGGGGAGTTTCTGATTCAAGAAAACACTACTACTACTACTGCTAATACCGTGGTGACATTTCCGAATCACGTCCACATTCCGAAATTTAAAGCTTCCACATTCTAATCTGTCATTCATTCAGCTATTACTTCGAATTGACCTCTATGTTTGCCGGGAAATTAATACTCTACCAATTCATTAATCGACCACCAACCAGTTAGCCAGTCATATAAAGGAAGCGCGCGGACAGGCTAATGCGCGCTAAGAATGGAAACTCAGCAAAGGGGTGGGTCGGCATAGGTGATTGAGGGGCTTGATGAATGCACATGGAAACCCACTCAATAGCTACTCAAGCATTCGCTATGCATGCACCGTTTGGTATCCAAGCTTTTCAAAAGAAATATGGGCCCAGATGTCTGCTGACAACACTCGAGGATCTTTCTAATTATCCACCAATCCCGTTATCGACCAAAATTCCACTCATCCAATACATTTATGTCTATTTGATCACCGGAAAATTACGCGCCTATTGCATGTATACTAATTTTACGTGCCATTTAGGTGTCGGTACTGCAATGCCAAACTCTCCTTTTTCTTTCAAGTCTCTTTAACGGGTTTGTCTTTAAAAAAAAAAAAGTCTTTTTAACGGCAGTAACATTAGCACACAAAATGTTTATGATTCAACTACTAACCAAGAATTATTACAGAAGCTCTGTAAGCTGCTGACTTGTACATGCGTCCGTACCATGGGAGAAATGTATTATCGGTCTTATTTCCGAGTTTCATCTGCCAGTTGTCACACTGATTAGCAAGGATAACGAGGGTGACTGGCACTACCAAGGGCCGCGAGTGGCTGCAAGACCGTTCCCATGGTCAGGTTAGGGTTGAGGCTGAACGTTCCCGTCACTTCAAAGGCCGACAGGCCTCTCAAAAAAATTCCAGCCCTGAAACGGATTTCTTTCGGGAATACAACTACTAAGGCCAAAGCCCTTGTCCAATCGCCACCAGAAATATGCGCTCTACAAGTCTACATAAAAAAAGACCCCGCTTGAACCCGCCCCCACAAAAAAACCCCCCCAAGACAATAAAAAGGAAAAAACAAAAGGGCTTGAGACGACAAAACGCATCTTCCGTGGTACAAATGCATTTTGGTGCCACCAAGGGTAAATCTTGCCGTCAAACATAAAGGAGGGAAATGGATGGAGTTCCACTTGCACAAGACAACCATTTGGAGCTAAGCGACGACAATGTACTATGCGACACCATAAGACGCTTCTCAGTCATAAAAGTCAGCCTCCTACCTTGGCTGTGTATAATTCCCAAAGCACTTCTCCGTGCTGTGGCTGCGGGGTAGCCCCTGATTTGGTTTGCGAGGCGCAAACTGACAGGCGACAGCAGCAGCTTGCACAGCGAGCATTAAGCAGAACAGGGCTCAATTACCTAAGGATCCTTTTGAGGCAACCCGGTATCTCATGCATGCATGCATGGACAACAAATCGGCGAGAATGGCAAATAATCAAATTAGATATGCAATGTTTACTAAACAAAATCGGTACACACCAGATCAATAGCAAGAATCGCCACTTCACCACTAAAAGAAGTTTCCCCAGCATAATTCAGTGTAGCCACGGTAGCAACATGGTTTATAAGCCTACATTGCCCCAAAATCCTAGTAACTGTAGCTTGAACAATCACAGATTAACAACTGCACACGGAGTCAAACCGGCCCAATCAGATTCTCTAAACTAACTTACAAGGAAGTTGCTAGGTCATGTGACGATTCAAGAATGACGGACTTGTATGCGTGAAAGGCTTACACGGAAAAGCACAAGGGACCCTAAAAGAAAAGGTAACTTGACCTCTTAACCCCCTTTTATTTTGTCTTCTAAAAACAGTCAAACGTCATTATTACAAACACTTGTGCAACACCCATCATTTTACGTCTTAAGAATTAGATGCGCTCACTGTAACTTTAAGGATTAAATATAGAAGGAAACTTCTCATACAGTACTTGGAAGCAATGCACAATGCAAAATATGAAAGACCTGACCACCTCTAAGTCTAAATATCCATCCATCAAAAACTCATAATGGCAGTATTTAACCAGGCAGGGCATACATAATGATGGACTACAACTTCAGAAGTCAGAAAACAACACGAACAAATTTCATCTTTAGCATCTGTAACTGAAAGTTTTACATCACATGCATCTTAAGGCTCACATCAAGGAGATCGCTCGATCATTACAAGAAGATTATTCAGTCATTACAGGCTTGTTCTCACTTGCTTTAGGCTTCTGTTCCTTTGGCTTTTGTTCCTCATTTTTCCTACAAAAGTATGCATGAAAATCAGGGGAATGTCTGGATAATAGCAATTACAATGACCACAAATAAGATCCCTTAAAACGCCCTGTTCATCTTTTCATCAGAAATGCAGAGATAGCATTATGAATGTTAAGGAAGTCAACCATGAAAAGATGGTAACAGACAAAAATAGCACAAGAAGAAGCTTCACCATCTTTCCACTGAACCAAAATAATATATACTCTCTTACAGGAAAATATCAATCAATATCTGACAACCACATACAGGATCTCAAGGTAAACTATTGTTGGAAAGGCAAATTAAAGCAATAGAACCTTGTATTACAAAAATTCGAAGAAAATAAGTAACGCATTACCACAGCTATATCCATGTAAAAAAAAAAAAAAAAAAAAAAAAAAACTCCATGCCACATAACAATGGCCATAAGTTCCCCGAAAAGAAAAAACATGTAGCTTTTTCCTTTTTATTCGTCCTCAAAAAACCATATCCAATTTAGCGATGTTTTCTAAGTCAAACGACAAGAAGCACCTTAATGCGAGCTTCCAGAGTAAAACAACAGCTTATGCAACTTGCACGAGAACATAGTTAAAATAAACCCATAGAAATTGAAGTCCATAATTAGGGATTCAATTACAGGGCTAGTAAGCATGTTATGCGAGAGAACATTGATTTCCTGTAGCTCAAGCTCCACAGACACAATCTCCCCCATTTTTTCTTCCATCTATTGCATTTTCTATTGTTAATTACTGTAAACCACCCCCCCCCCCCCTTCAACACCTACCAGAAAAAAAGAGGAAGAAATGCAAAAGCTAAAAAGGGAGTCTCGACATAAATCACTGGGTAAAAAAGGGGTACCTCTTGTCTGAGGAGCCTCCTTTCTGGCTGAGGAAGGATCGGAAAAGTGGGGAGTTGACGTCGTAAATCATTGTTGTGTTTGCCGATGAGCTTCCGCAGACGAAAACCCTAGCCCCGCTCTCTCTTTCTGCTTGTTTCTGCGGTTTCTCGTGTTACACGACCCCCGCGGACGGGGAGATTTTTATGTGTGAGAGGGAGCGGGACTGGATTTTGACTGAAGTTTGTAGGTAACATTTTCTGGTGGGCTGATGATTAATTACATGAGAGGCCCAATTTCAGAGGTCGGCGAAGAAGAAATCAGCCTTTTCCGTTTTGTTTTCTCTAAGGCCCAATGAAACATGCAGATGATCTTTATTTTTCAGAGCTCCAATACAGTGGCACTAGTATTCTCCGAATCAATACCCTTTTAATTTTCAAATATATGTTCCAGCAATTTTATTATTTTACGTGTAAGGAATACTACTCTTTAACACTAGATGCCAATCGAGCACTTATTAATACATTTATAATTCACCTAAACTGTCATGTATATAAACATACTAACAATTATTATATTTTCTTACATTTATATACTTTCGTTATTTAATCTTATCTGTCATTCTTTGTATTTATTTACTTTCTCTCATTAATCTTACATTTCTAAAAATATAATACCCAAAATATATCTTAACGAGTACCCAGTTGACACTTTTTTTTTTAAGGATTTTACTGACGATGCCCATAGAATACACATTAACACATATAATATTCACCTGACCTATCATGTTTATACATGTACTAATAATTATTACTCTCTCTTACATTTCTATTTAATCTTATTTACCATCTCTCGTATTTATTTACTTTTCTTAATTAATCTTTCATTTTAAAAAATATGACACGTGAAATATCTTAACGGATGCCCAACCGTTAGACAAACAACCCCCCCCCCCCCCCCGCCTTTCTTTTTTTTTAATATATATATTCAAACAGGTGTATATTTGTTTTAGGCTGTTCTTTGGATTGGTTTTCTTTGAATGAAGTCCACAAGACTGTTGTTGCTCTTGCCGTGTCCGAAACCTCACGGATGCAACACGTGCATATATCCTCTTTATCTATTCACCGCTGATGCTTAAATGGGAAGTTGCCTTCCTGCGCGGGGTGCCACCTAAGACGCTTTGTAGTTCATAGTACTACCAAAAACAGTGTCGTCCCAAGGGTCAAATGCAGACAAGGGGTGAAAGTACTATAAAAACATGACATTTACATCTCACCGCTTTTTCTTTTTTATTATTTGGGGTTAATTGAAAGTATGCTCCAAACCTTACAAGAAAAAGATGAAAGGGAAAGAAGTTTGAGAGTCAGACAAAATATCCCCTAATTTGAATAAACTTTTGTGCAGAAAAACCGTTTGCACACAGGACAAATAGCCTCACCTTTTGGGAATCGTACAATTGTAAATGTGTTTGATGCGTTTTTTTTTTAACTTTTAGTTTTTCTGGTATATTTATCGGGGATTTGTGTGATATGCATGAAAATTCTAAAAATTTAAAACAATAATTTGCTGCTGTTTTAATTCGAAGCCTCCTCTCCCAGTAGAATGGATAAAAATAAAGTGGAGTTGGATACAAAAAGAAAGAAAATTTTCACCGCGCAGCTGACGCCATTAAGGGGATCAGCCATGAAGCTCATCATGATGGGAGCACTAGTAGTGTCTTTTCCGTTAAATGGATTAGAGACAGGTCATTGCTGTTGCACCTAATTAGCTTTCACATGAATCGGTTTATTGGAATAGTAGTTTTGGTTAAATCCATAAAAATTACTATGTGGTTTTGTTGGGGCCTTCAACTGGTCAGATATCGACAACTTATGTCCAAGTTACGATTTTTTTTATTAGATTCTTACGGTTGACTTTTCTCACCTAGGAACCGGTCCAAGGCTAAATGAGATGTTAAAAATGCTTTTACTATTGTTGTTGATTATTTATTATGCATAAGTACTTCATTGCATCCACAATTTTTTTTTTTCTAAACAATGGTGGGATTTAAAAAAGCGAGAATAAAATTTGAATTTACTACTTCTAAATTTTAAGATCTTAATTTTAACTTCACACCAAGATCTTTTCCACCAACAAACGAATCACTTTATTGCACCTGCTCGTGTATATATATATATATATATATATATATATGAGAAAAAGTTAGAGAAAAGAAATACAAGTTATGAAGCAACTAATATAGTAATAAATTGGACAAATAATAGCAGCAGGCCAGCAGACATAGAATAGAAAAGAAAACCAACCGTATGCATTAAATAAAAGAAATATGCACACTCTACGTCCGATACCAAAAAAGTCCTTTGTTGTTTATTATTTAGACAAGGAGCAAATCCAAATAATTACAACAAATAGCAAATTCCTCTATATTATCTCCTGAAAAATTACTTTAGGATCACTAGTATTAAAGCCAATGGATTTTTTTTTTCTTTCTAAATGCTTTTTTTTTTTTTATAATCTTTCTAAATGCTTAGGCCTTGTTTGGGTTGCGAGTTTTTATAGAAAAATTCTCACACGTATTTTCTAATCATTTTTTCATTTCATACACATCATATCATTATAATATATATATATATATTTTTTTTATTTTATTTTTTTTTGAATTAATTTTTTCTACACTGACAGTGTATACATTGTCAGCATTGAATGAATAATAAATATGTAAAATTTGATTTTAAAATTTAAATTTTATACATATATTATGAATCTAACGGTGATAGTGTATACATTATTAATGCATATACGCATATAGTTTGCATATATTTTGCAAAAACTTGCAATCGAAACGGGCTTTTAGCAATTTTTAAGGTTCGCATAGAACAAAACAGTAATAAAAGAAGAGGGGCAGAGGATGGATTGGGGTTGGCCGAGCGTTATCTAATGCAGAATACAAAGCTTATATGGCAGGCCGTCTATCCAATCATGCCTTCGTCGGTGCTTTTCTCTCTTGTTCTTCACTTCTTGGTTCTCCATTTTTTCCTTTTTTTTTTTCGCTCTTTTGTGCTTTGGACCTTTGGTCGATTTTGCGGCCAACCAACCAAAGCCTATTAATAATTGGGTTTACCCTTTACTGGTAGCCCACACCAATTTTCGAATTCCGTAATTGTCCCTGCTATGTCAGCCGTTGTTTTACACTGTCTCACCCGTACAAGGAATCCTCAAATACCGCCTGAAGATGTTAGAATGACAAAATTATCCTTCCATTTGCAGGCTTGCATCAGGGGGCGTTCCGTTCAATGAAACTAGTGGACTACAAGTTATTATCCTGTTCGCCGCAAAAAAAAAAAAAAAAAAAAGACTAAAATTATTACAGCCTTCATTTCACGTATTTTGACAAAACATTCCAACAATATTGAAAGCTTCTGGTAAGTAAAGCCACTCTCATCCAAAGCAATATCTTATTGTTTGCCTTGTAGCATCTCTACTGCTGCACCTATAAATTTCCTTTTCATTAGACAGCTGGGAATGCAATGGAAAGGAGAATAAATACAAAAACAAAACAAGTGAACGTTGAAAGCTTGTGAATGATGAGGAAAATTCTATTTGTCAGGGCTTTTGTATTCCTTAAGGAAGCCCATGACTACGCAAGTTTCATCACTGCCTTTTTCCTGCACATAATGGCTTGACTGGCGTGGCCTAGCGCTCCTCTATCGTTGGTAAAATATTCCATCCCCGCTTCATCCCTGGCTTGTCCGTAATAGCGCCCCAAAAAACTGACCAATAAAATGTCCATTTTGGGATTCATTTCAATTTGAAAAGTGTTATTTGGATGAAGTCTTCTTGTAAAAAATATAACCAAAAGAAGAGAAAAAGGATGGATCCAATTTTACCGACTTCTCGCTTGATGGAATGTAAGCACTATGAAGAGAATAATTACACATGATATAGTCTATTATCGTTATTACTGTTGAACAATCTTTTTTTTTTTTTTTTTTTTTTTTTTGTGTGGAAGGTTTTGAATTCAAAATTTTCTACTTACAATCTCTTTCCCCTTGCTATTCAATCCAACACTCTCTTGTATTTACTTTCGGGCAAGTTTATTATATTTATTTTCACTTTCGACCAAGTTTCATATGCTATTAATTATATGCAAATTCCAGTCACATTTTGTCATTACTGGAATTTAGATTTTGCTTAGCAGTGAAATATATATTAGCCACACTTCTAGAACCTTTTTTGTTCCTTTAAATCAAAACAAATCATTTAAAAAAGGAAATAACATTTTTGTAGCGATTGGTTTGAAATACTTAAATAGTTGTTGAGTTTACCATGTGATGCTTTAATCTAAATACATCATCATCAATTTGTTTTCCTCAAAAATTTGGCTCTCTTTAGATTCGTGGCATATTTTTTAAATTCAATGTTACAATACATTTAAAAAATACCTTAAACAGGATCTCAAACACATCATCCAACAAATACACTATAAGAAATTCTACACCTCTTTTTTCTTTCCTCCATCAGCACCTATCGCCACCACCACTATCATGCACGCCACTATCCTTTCTTCTTCTTCTTTCTTTCTTCTCACGTCTTCCTCCCTTCAATCCCTCCTTCTTCCTTGATAGCCCCCCTCAAGGTCACAATTAGAAAAGAAAAGGGAGTTGTAGTGCAAGGGTAAGGAAAGGAAAGAAATGAGGGAGGAAGAGAAAAGAGGAAGAAAGAAGGGAAAGGAAAGGAGAGAGACTGAGAGAGGAGAGAGGAGGTCGGAGTGGGGAAAGGTAGTGGAGGATGAAGGAGGGGAGGATGGTGGTTGGTGGGCGGTGGTAAAAAATTAGTAAAATTTCAAAAATATCTCAATAAAATTTGAAATTATAAAAACATATCAAAATACATTTATGTAAAAAGTTTTAAAAATATAATACTACATTATTAGTTTTTAAAAAATACCCCTAAAAATAATTAATCCATACCACCCTTAATTTGGCGAACAGAATCAGCATGTGCTAGACGCTCATTAAAGTGCTGCCAAGGAAGTAGGTAAGAAATGGCAAATTGATTTGCTGTCGCAATCTATAGGCAATTATAGAACTTCTCAATGGGCAATCATAGAACATGTCGTCAACTACGTATTCATGTCTACAAATTACGAACATCTTAGACATAGTGTATGTAATCGTAATTTGGATAAATATTAGATAGCACAGCTTATTACCTGAAATCCTTGCATGTAAATCAAGAGATGAAGCCTATTACCTTTGGGCTTTGGCTATTAGAAAAAGAAACTTTACCGGAAAACACCATTGGCTCGGCACATCCGATATAAAGAGCCATACTTTTTTCTACCAAAAGAAAAGAGCCATACTTTTTAACTTTTCTATATAAAAAACAATGGAAATTGTTATTATTATTTTTTCAAATCGCTGCTTAAACAACAAATAGGTGATAGATCAATAAAATCTAGTATAATCTTTAGACCGTATGGCATCTCATAAACGAGACCAAGGTGTTACTTTGGATGTTAAACTTGCACAAAAAAAACTTTTGTGTATCTTGTGTGGGGGGCATTGGATAAAAAGTGTACTATATATCTGAGTTTTTGGGAAACAAACGTATACAAAACATCATGGATGCCTGCCTTGTAACTTCAAGAATTGCAGATTGAATCCACCCTGTTTTAGAGAAGGTTGATCCTATGCGTTGAGGCCTGGGAGGGCACAAGAAAAGCCCATCCTGGAGTTGAAAAACTTATCCCGGTGGGAGAAACGATCAAACGAAGCCAAAAGGTCAACCTCCCTTAGATGCTTACAGGTAGCATACAGAGCAGTCAATCATAAAGGGTAATGAAGTAAATTCGGATCATCCAAAGATACCTTGATTGGTAGTATTAGGAAAATAGTGGTATGGGTATTACCGTCCTTTCACAGAT
This sequence comes from Coffea eugenioides, assembly GCF_003713205.1. Lineage (NCBI taxonomy): Eukaryota > Viridiplantae > Streptophyta > Magnoliopsida > Gentianales > Rubiaceae > Coffea > Coffea eugenioides. The sequence continues at coordinate 49,119,594 of NC_040035.1, read as the reverse complement.
TTACGAAAAATTTCACTATATATAAAAAGAGTAGTAGAAGCATACATACGTTCCCCTTCTCGTATTCAACCAACCACCTCTATCTCTCTCTCTCCCCCTCTCTCTCTGTCTATATATGTTTCTTTCTTTCTCCTATTAGTCACTTTCTTTCTATCTCTTGTTGTAAATTGTAACAGGGAGAATTGGCGACCCCATTAGGCCATTACCACACCAATAGCAGCAACCTCACACCACCACCACCCTCCCCTCTCCCTCAAAACATTATGAGACTAGAAATAAAACAAAAGGTGGTAGATGCATGACTAACAACATCAACTACTACTATCACCCCCCAAGCCCATCCCATCCCATCCCATCCCAGCCCCTCCTCCCCCTCTATCTCTTCTATGCTCTCTTTATCTTCACCACCCTTTCCCTTGTAAACCGTAATCCTTTAGATTTCTCCCTTGGAAAACAAACACAAAGTTGACAATCCTCGGTTTCCACGCTTCTCGCCACTTCTTTTTACTCATCACTTCTCAGGTGCCACCCCCAAGCCCTGTATTACAATATGTGTGCTTAACTCGCAATGGCTTTTCCGTTGCATCTTTGCCTTTGCCTTCCTTGCATCTTTTTCTTGGTTTTGTTTTGTTGCGTGCATTGGTCTTGCGGGGGACTTGTTTTTCGGATTGAAAGAAATTCTATGACATGTGGGTTTCTTTAAAATTGGTTGGCATTTTGACAACTGTTCTTTTGTTTCCCTTTTTTATTTTGTTGTTGGGACTTGGGGGTTGTTTCTCTTTTTCACATACTGCTTCATACAAGGTGTAGTCGCGTGGTTGACCTTCGTTCAAACTATAGAGGCAGTCAATTCTGCGAAAACACAATGGTTTTGGGAGACTGATGTTTTTTTCAGTTCTTCCAATTCTGTTCAACTCGGCATCGAATGATTTTTTAAATGGTCCAGTTAGTTTCACTGATGATTATAAGTTTAAGCTGTCACCTAATTTATCGGTGAAAGTAGGCGTTGAAGTTGCGCTTTGCCCAACCTTGCCTCGCCTCGATCTTTTAACCACTCAACTAGTTTCTTCTTCTCCTTCCTTTTTCTTTTTTTAAAGAAGCTTGGACCAAAAATTGCTAAATACATAGAATTGGGAATCGTTGCAATGAGCCTCCTCTCTTCCCTTTCCCCGTTTGACTTGCAGTTCTAAATACATAGGTATCTGTTGCTAGCCCTTTTATCCCTTCAACCCGCTGGTACTGCTTTTAGTCTAATCCTGTTATCATGGGACCTTGGCAGCTTTATTCTAGTAACAGCTAGCTTTAACAAGAACGTCCGCTACAGGAAATTGTCTAGCTGATGAATTATGGCATGTAAAATGTACATTCTTGGTTGTTAGAATTTGTTGGTTCTCTTTGTGGCTTTCCTAGAATCATTACTAAGTGGCACAAATTGGGTTTGTAATTTGAAACATAATGACGCTATCTCTGGATGGTTAGTATACCCACTTTCCCATTGTACATATATTAACTGAAATATGGGGGAGAATTGGAGTCCTGGGTGTCGTTAATCTATGGTGAAATTATGGCTACGGCTTGTTTGACGAGTTTTCCTGGTTCAGCACATTCTTAGTGGACACGAGCTTTTTGGGATTCTTCTGAGTCGGAGCTTAGTGGTTTTCCTCATTCTGTCATTGTAACTTCCTTACTGTGAAGTCTTAGAATGCTATCATGTTTAGCCCATCCCCTGATGTTCCTTTTTCAGGATTTTCCGCAAGTTCAAGCTGCAAGCTTAACAACCTCTTTTTCTGATTTTGAAAAAAGGCAAAGGGATATTTTGATTTTCGAAAACATCCACAAAGCTTTCAGTCTTCTGGGTTTTTGGCAAGTTCATCATAAGTTCAAAATGTTAGGCTTCACTTGCATGCCTTTTGACATTCTGTCCTTTGTTCTCCTCAAATTTTTACGCCTCACTACCTGGACTAATTTCCCTCTTTCTGAATGGCTTGATTTCAGTTTCAACACTCTATTCTTTTTTACTTTTTTTTTAAAAAAAAAAAAATCTCTAGCTAAGCATATTCTGCACGGAGCATAGTCTAGCACTGAACCAGTGGTTTCTTCTTTGGTTGATGCACTTTCCTTCTAGTGGCATTCCTCTATTAATATGCTGGCTGCATCTGTTACACTGTCTATCTTTCTGTTTACTTTGTCTTCTTTTCTGTATTTCACTTCTGTTTTTATTTGCTAGTTATTCAATTTGTATCTTTGCAAATTTCATGACCATTGTGTTATAAATTATTTTCTGATCAGGAATATTGAAGATAGCCATGGTGAGCATTCGAAGACGCAAACTCTTAGGTTCTGGTATGCCAAGTCCAAATATGTTTTCTTTAGTTGATGCAATGTTTCAATAAAGCTTCCTAGGATTAGTTGTTTGACTCTACCTCACCTATGTGGTGCTCTCTTCCGTTTTTGCCATAAAAAATGAAACACATTTTCTAGTTTGTTAGTAATCTTCTCATAATAATTCATTGAAAAGTATCTTAAATTAAATGCCACTTCATAGGGCGCAGCAATCCCTTCTTGGCCCCGCTGCCCAAGTTCTCTGAGAATGGGTACACTCCTGAAATCCGCATGCAGAACACTAAACCATTCAGTGTTCATCCTATACCATCAAACGATGTTGATGAAACAAAGGAGGTATTCATTTAATCAAACTCTGGTTCTTTTCTTGTGCTTTACTTTGTCACGGCTCGTGTCAATCTCCATGTAGGCCTAAGTTTTTAGCTAGTTGAACTTGCATCAGATGGTTTGATGTTATCCTTGAAGTTGAAATGAAAATTTTCAGCTTAACCCTGAATGCTAGATTTACTGTTAGTTCTTAACTCTTAACAGCAGAAAGCATTGAAGACGAGATTTCAGTTTCTAGCTTTTCTTTAGTTATAAGATCTATTGCCGGAGGAAGAATAAACAATTTGTTTAGAGCGTTGTTCTGGGAAAATAGATGAATTGCTTTTTTCTATTAGTTTCATTCACATGTGTATGTATAAATGGTTTAATTTCATCTCATTCCTTGTAGATGTTGCTTTTGAATTCATGTGAGAATAAGTCAGTTAAGATTGGTCTCCTTGGTCTTAATTTTGGTTAAGCCCATCTCCTGCAGTGATAGAGCATGGTACCCCTGATGCTTTTGGGTCTATATCTTTGTTCCCTTCATAAATGCGACAAAGTTTTTATTGGACCTACATTTATATGAAGGAGAAGAAGTTTTTCTTGGCCTATTGAATGGGTTAGTTATAGACTTTGGAAATTCCCATCTGTTCATGCAGAATTTGTATAGTCATGGGAGTCTTACATGCTTATACTTTTGTTATCATGTTTATGTCGAGTAGCAGGTTGGTTAACTTTTATTTGGAACTCTGTTAACTTTTTTTTTTTTTTTGCCTGATATTGGTCATGGTGATTTTTTTCACTTGTTGTTTCTTTGTAAGTATCAAATTGTTGTACGCTTATGTATGGTGTTTGTTCAGGAAACTGTTGTATATTTAATATTCATGCTCTCTGAAATATCTGTTGTTTGCCAAATCATGGATGTCCTTTTCCCTGGACTGAGAATAGGTTACATAGATGACTGAATTGGAGAGGGATTGGACTTTATCTTGCTAATCAGAAGAACGTTCTGGATAGAACTGTAACTTTAGGTCTTGATACAAACTGCAATGATACACTGTGAATGACTTGTTGCTGCATATTCTAGAAACTCTCCCCACTGAAGGCCTCTGGGTCATCAAATGTGCCTGCTTGTACAGAATTAAAGGAACAACATACTCGACAATTCCCAGGTAAGGTTTCTCCATTCTAATAATTTCTTACAGATCTGATCGACCTGGTTGAAAGAAAATATGAGATCTTGTTGTTCTGTACAAAGATGCTCATTACCTATTCTAAGATTTGTGATGGCATTGTAGTTATGCAATGAAAAAGGAAAAAAAGTGGAACTTGGAGACCTAATATATGTTATCTGCATAATGTAGGACAAAGACAGAAAGCTAGAATGAAATTTTGCTCTGGTTTTTGTGAAAGTATTCAGAGCCTATAAAATTGTGAAGTAGAATAAATTAAGATTCCAGCCTATGGTGTGCTTTTAACAATTGCTGATATCACCCATATCATTGAGAAACTAAGGTTTTATGGACTTTATGACTTTCGTCTGGGTGGAGGACCTTGTGGATTAGTTGGGTTAGGTACCAGCAGAGAATTTGCTTAAACGTTTATTCCCTTTTGGCCACGGTGAAAACTGTTTACTTTGTGTATATAGTTCTTCTGGAAGGAAATCCTGGGAGATGTAGCCTTTTCCATGAATTTGGAGATGCAGTTGGAGCATTAAGTGATTTCATGAACTACAAAAAAGAAGTTAGTTTGACTGTATACTGGTGAGGAAATAGGTGAATGCCATTAAAATTTGTAAAAATGCTCTAAAGTGGCACCACTGGATTTTGAGGTTCTTTTCCAATTATGATGGCAAGGAAAGTTTGGTCAACAAATCTAGTAGATGCATGAACGTGATGTGATTATTTCCTGTTCTTTGGTATGTTTTTCTGCATCTAAGATCACAGAAAAAAACTCCTTTAAGTTTTTAAACTGATATAGTTACTTTTATGTTTATCTTCTCTCACTCTGAACATCTAAGAAGTCTAGTAGAAACATTTCTCACTGATAAAGTTTAGCTTACTGCAGAACTTGAGTGTCAGATCAACAAGTAAAATGTAGGAAATTGCTGTGTCTGTGAGACACATATGTCTATGATAGATTCATAATCAGCTAGGAGAATTTGCTTTGTCTGTGAGACACTGACAAATATCAGAGTGAGTTTTGCTTAATATCTGACTTTTCCAGGACTTCAAGAGAATCACCTTATATTAGTTTGGTGTGCAATTTATTTCAGCAAATCCTGATTTTTATTTACTTTTCTTTGCTTTCAGTAACATAGATGTTTACCCCTTTTTATGGAATTTCTCAATGAAGAATTTTGCTGCTCCCATTTCTCCTACCTTTACCCATTAAACCGACCAACTTATTCATTACTGCAGAAGTTAAACGCAGAAAGCGACATAGGAGAAAGCATTTTGAGAACCAAGAACAATGTGTAATGAGAGGTGTCTACTTCAAGAATATGAAATGGCAGGCAGCCATTAAGGTAGACAAGAAGCAGATCCACTTAGGAACGGTTGGTTCTCAAGAAGAAGCTGCTCGACTATATGACAGGTACAATAGATATTTCTAAGCATTGCGAGAAGGAAAATGGAGGGAAGCTCTTCTCATCGTGGGTCATGCAGGATTAGTCTATATTGACCCACTTTCTTAATGATTTCATTCGATTGAATCTTATTAGCCTTGAATGTCATCAAGTGCCACCCATTAAGGTTTTAGCTATTAGAGGGGCAAGGAGCTTGAACATGAACTTCTGTTGTTGTTTGCTAATTTTGCAGAGCAGCTTTTATGTGCGGCAGGGAACCTAACTTCGAACTCTCGGAGGAGGAGAAGCAAGAGCTTAGGAATTTCAAGTGGGATGAATTCTTAGCAATTACTCGTTCTGCAATTAATCACAAAAGTAACTCCGCGTATTATGAACTACCAAGCCTGTTTTGTCATCATCGGCCAGTTTGTTCCTTTTCCTGTGTTTGTTGTTCATGAATTTATCGGAATTTGCAGAACACCACAGAAGAAATGGAGCAGGTTCACGAAGAAAACCGGAGTCTATGATGCTGAAAAGGGCCTTGGAGAGTGAGGAAGGAGGCAATGGTCTCTCAGGTTCAGAAGACACTGCAGAACCAGACACATCGGGTTCCTGAAATCCCCATTCCCTGCAGTCGAGCAGGCTGAAAAGAACAATTTTTATTTTTTGGGCAAATTTTTAAAGCATTCTCTGCCTCTTATATCTTGTTCCATTTTTTTTTTTTTCAAATTAAACGTAAGAGCCCCTATTAGGGCAGATGCATGGTCCGCTTGATTAACAGAGAGTGTATCCCTATGATTTTCAAAGAATGCTCAATCATGATTACGTGGGTCACAAAGTGTTTGAGTAAATGGGGAGTAAGACTTTTTTTTTTTTTTTTTTATGGGGAGTAAGACTAAATACAAAGGTGACAATAAATGTAATTGTATGTAATTGAAGATGGAGCCTTGCCTACAAATATAGCACTCCATTTCTTCTCACTCTTATCATCCTCTCCGATCTGAACGAGTTCTAGAGGGTAAGACCTTGTTTGGACAGCCAATTTTCGTCGAAAAATTGCGTTGTTTTTCGTGATCACATTTTTCTATTACTTTTTTTTTCTCACATGTATCGAATCGCTACAGTAATTTTTCTACTAAAAAAATTCAAGAAAATGCAATCCAAACAAGGTTCCAAAAATAAAATGCCAACATCCTCTTTTAAGTGAAAATCAGCAGCTTTGTTGCATTGGCTGAACATATAACGAATGCGAAAACTGTTGAAGAAAGGCGGGGCCTTCTTTTGCAACGAAGAGATAACGGATGTGCAGTAAGTCCGTCATGAACACATGCAAGAATGTTCACATCGACATCGTACGTACTCAGACGTTGAATTCTGTTGTTCAACTTTCATTGGCTGTTAAAAGTCTGGTCTAAAAAGGCGTACGTATAAATAAATTAATGCGATTGCGCTTTCAACTCCATATGACCGAATAGATTTTTTCATCCGACTTCATGTAATTTAATCATATGGGTCCAAGTGTCCTGCTGCAGAAATTTCTTTTAAAAAGACACACCACAACTTTTCAACGTCAGGTTTTTCCTTATGGTACGGCAAACACTTTGTAGTAGACCCAAGCTCTATATATAGAGCTGGTGACTCAAAATTTCTCACACTATTTCATCAATTTAAATATTAAAAATGTGACAAAATTTGGAATACTAAATCAACCAGATAAAATCTACTCAAATTTGTGCCTTTCCTTATTGCAAGGGAAGTCGCTTTGATTGTTGTAAAATAAATGCAGGTGGTTTAGGCCGCTAATCCAATCCAATGCCCCCATTCCTAGACCAATCTATATGCATCCCCCGGGGGGAGGGGGGGGGGGTCGGACCGAATTCCAATTCTTGCAAAATATAACTAAACTTTAGTTTGAGTAGTAGATTATTAAGGATAATATTTTTTTAAAAAAATATTATAACTTTTTTTTTGATATGATGTGTGCGAAATAAAAAAATGATTACAATATATGTTGATGATGCATGTAAATAAAAATTGATAAATAATCTACTATCTGAGCAGACCCAATTAATTATTTTCTTGGGATTTGTGCAAATTTGCCACTTTCAATTTGAATTGAGGGTTTTACCAAGTTGTTATTTTTATAGAAAATTATGTTGTCACTAGCATCATTTTTAATGAGTTCGTTGTTGTTAGATAAAAATGTGATTAAAATTAAATTCTAAATACATATACTTTGTCCAAATTGAGGGGTGCCTTGGAGTGTTCCACCACTTAAAAGCCTTGCCCTTACTTTTACATGTTGCTAATCGTGCCTTGATGTCCCAATCTTCCAATAATAAAAGCAAATTTATCACAAACTTTCGAGAACCATGCCCTTATGTTGCAAGGAGAAATGTATGAAAGCGAAGAAAAGTTAGTTACTTTTTTTTAATGTGAATTTAGTAAGCAAGAACATTGAAAAAAATTGTTAATAATTGCTACTAACTATCAATAACTTCCCTTTTATTCTCCAATATTTTCGTTGTAACCAAACATAGAATAGAACCAAAAGTAATTTTCTTTACCTCACATCTTCCAACTTCACTCCGCCGCGAACTATTCCTCCATTTATGCGGAGCCCCCGGGGCAAGTGAGCCTGATTTCGAAATTGTTAAAGAAACTCTTGGGCCCTCACTCGGGCTTTCCATTGATGGATAGGTCCGAATTGTTTTGGCAAGCCCAATAGAATACTTTAATCCGAAATGGCTATCCATTGAAGACGTCGTAGTTTTGTTCCAGTCGGGTGTAGTGGTGTGCTGCTCAATTGCGATTTCTGCCAAAAATGGCTCCCTCATCTGCTGGTGATGAAACTACTCCGGAAGTAATTGCTTCTCCCTCATCATCATCATCATCATCTTCTTCTTCTTCTTCTTCACTGGATATTTGGAAGAATAGGATCATTATACCGACTCTCGTCGCAGGTTAGCACTCATTTTGTGTTATTGTTTTTATTGAAAGGGGCGAGGGGAGGAATTTAACATCGTTTCCCTGAAACCCTCATTTGTAGGTAGATGGCCACAAAATGCTGATTTTCAAAATTTTGTTAGCATGTAAGCGGATCCTTACAGTTGTGTTGACTTGTGATTGTGATAGGGATTGGTGGTGGAGGAGTAGGATTAATATCTAAGCATCGGAAAGTCCATGGCGTCGCCAAGATGTCTGCTACTTACGCAGCTAACTTCGCCATCGTCACCGGTTGTTACTGCGGTAAATTCTCAGTCTTTGCTCTAACATTAGATTCACTTACTATTGTTTAAAATGTCTGTCAATTAGCCTTGATCATCATGATTTGGCACAAATGATGCTGTTGTAAATATCCGGTAAACTATGCTCTCCGTGTAAAATGTTGTCGATTAACTACCAAATAGAGCTTTCATCTTATGTTAATTTGGAAATGTGCGATATTCTAAACAGTTCTCCAAGACAATCATCGCCGAAAGCATGCTGTTAGGCAAAAATTTGGTTAATAGGTAGATCCATTGTTTATTGACTTACGAGTCCTTGCTAATTTCACATGTTAGACTTCAAATCTGGCAGGTGCAAGGGAATTTATAAGAGTGAGTCGAACTGGTAAGCCTGATGATTTATTCAACTCATTGATTGGAGGCTTCGGAAGTGGTGCCATCCTAGGACGCCTTCAAGGTACAAAGTCCTGCTCCTTTACCTTGGTTCTCCTATGGAACGTGGTGCCACTTCTTCTTTACTGTTATGTTTATTTCTGAAAGCAACCAATAAAGTCATGTTATATGAGACTGCAAGTAGTTGCAAATGCAGCCTTAATAGATTGACATTTAGCAGGACTCGGGGAAAGTCTGACATTTCTCTGCAACTTTTTAGGTTTAGCATCTGTAAGAAAGTTTGTTATTGGCATGCTTTGAAACGTAAAGAACACATTCGGTGCACAAGTTTTTGACATTAGGGCTGGTTTACAACATTTTTTAGATTACATAAAAGATGATTTGATGATCTTACAAGGATACAAGGACAGTCAAGGTTATTTAACGTTTTAGCAAGATGTTTGAGATTTACTGAATAGTTGTATGTAACTTTTTCTCGAGTTTTCTGCTTTTGAGTTTTTATTGGAGACAGCAAATAATTAAGTGGACTTAGCGGAAAATAAAAAAGGAATCAAGTAGCATTGGGATAAAGAGTACATGGACTTGTTGTTTCCCCAGGACATATTTTAAGCCACCATGCTGGCATCTGTCTTTTGCCTCATGCCAAATGAACCTTAACGTTATTAGTCTTGCTCTAAACAGCTAATGAGTTATTAATGATTGGGACTAGGAGAACCTATTAGCTTATTCACAAAAAAAAATCATCAGGAATCTCCTATTGCATTAGCTTTAGTCACAATTTGCATTATTCTGAGCACATAGTTTCCCATCTCGACAGGTGAATTAAGGTTTTGGTAGTTGCCCACATAACAAAAGCTTTCAGCTGCTGTGTTTCATGGCTTATACTTTTTGTAGTTAACCATATGTTATCTATGCTAGTGATGCCAGAGTCAAATGCGTGATTTTGACACTCCTCTTTAATTTTGTTTTTATCCAAAGGATCTTTCTTGGAATGAAAGGGTTTCAAGTCAAATCACTATAAAACCCGTCAAAAAGCAATTAAATGTTTCTGAATCAACTTCAGGTGGTCCAGTTGCTGCTGCCCGATATTCAGTCATCTTTGCTGTTGTTGGAACAACAGTTGATTATGCTGCTCTTAAGATAAAACCTCTGTTGAGAAACTTCTACAACTCTCTGGTTGGTGACAGTGATAAGAGTCAGCAATGGTTGAAATTGCCAGAATGGTCACCGATCCAAGTACTTGATGAGGAAGCTCTTGCTGCAAAACGTGCAAGGGAAGAACAAATCTATAGAAGTGTCCACAATCTGAAGAAGGAAGAAACTTGAGAAATTTCTTCATCAACTCTTGGTTTCTCTTGTTCTTTTGGTTTCCTTTTTCTTAAGCTATTATCTCATTTTGTAGTGGGCATTACATAAAATAATAGTAATAATAGTTCTCTCAACGAAATTTGTTCTTTTTGTGGTCATTGACCTCACTAGTTTTGAAGTCTTTGCTTAGGGATTAATGATAATACTTTCTGATATTCTTCCATTGCAAATTTATGGCTATCCGTTAAAAAATGGCATGGCTGTGTCCGATAGCTATCCACTTCATTCGTACGTGCCTCGTGGTATAAACATTTGCGAACATTTGCGCAGCACAGAAAGACTAAAGACACGAGTGAGTTCACCATCCTGAGTATAAACATACGAACAATCACCATGAAAGGCAAAGATAGAATTAATCAAGAAGCCAATTGTATCAGTAAAAAATTTGCCTCGCCTCTGCGGTTCAAAATCACCCATGGGAAACAGAACTTCACTCTTCTATCACATAGTAACTCCAAATTAACATTGACAGGCAGATTCTAAATCTGGCAAACGTCAGGCTGAATACATGCTATTCATATGCATCCTCCCCCTGTCCAAATTGGATACTGCCGGATTTAGTGATCCAACTTGTTTTTTAACGTAATTTACAAATAACTTTGGTACTCATTCTATTTTATAAATCGAACTTCCAGCGCCACAATACGTTCAGGATCAAGAATGCTTTATATAGGTCTTTCGCTATAGGTTGTCTTCTTCTAATGCCAACCTCATTTTTAACCAGCTCCTTGTAAGGTTAAAGGTGCAGGTACACGGTTTGGAACCCCTAAATTGTCCATGGATACAGTAACAAAAATAAGTCCAGTTTAGCAAAAACCAACAAGGGGGTAAAAGGAAGCATTCAAACAGAACGAATGCGTGAGAAGCAGACAGCAAGTTAAGATTGCAACTGACATTCAAGCAGCCATTTTACATGTATTTGAATCACAATGATTAACCAGCATCAACACATTTGATGAAATGTTCAACACTCCAAAAAACGTCAATATCTGGCACATGTTATGTTTCATTTCTCACGAGAGTAGCGAGACAAGAGAGACGAACTCCAATGTCACCCGTCCCTTAGACCTTGTGTTGATAACAAAGTGCTCTGGATATTTCCTTAACAACATGAGCAATCCATACCAGGGTTTTGCCTTGGCTTCAGGACTTTGAAAATCCTCTGATGTGAGGTATCTCCTCAACCGACCATGATGCCAAACATTCCTATACTTGTCCAGCAACTGTGCAAAACAGAAGTTACCTATTAGCAAACTTATAAAAGGTTAGCAACACATAAAAGGAAGACCAGTGATAATTTTGTGTACACGAAAGCTAAGCAATCTCTACAAGATATATACTTCATAGGAAGGAGTACTTCGTCGTGACAGTAATAGAGCAATCTTGGGTCTGGGCTTCTCAGTTTAGATACACAAAGAGTAATAGCACATATGATTACACTAGCAAGAAAGGCAATTATTCTTGAAAGCAATCGGTTCAGTTAATGCAACACATGATTAAAAACAGTCAGCAATTTACTGTTGGCAATGTCTGAAATGGATAACAGCAAATTTTCACTGAAACCGAGTTAAACTTTCTTTGAAATTGCAGACTGGAACTACTAAAAGGGATATCGTTGCTAGCCAGAAACACCCTTCCTTTCTGTTATTCTTTCTCTGAAAAATGGGAAGATGGGAGAAAAAAAAAATTTTTTGGGGGTTGGGGTGGGGGAAGGATGGTGTGGAATAGAAGAGGATACAGCCTACCAGGTTCACTTAATCTAAAATGAAATAGGAGTCCAATTGATGTTCCCTTTTTATTTAAAGGTAACTAACATCAGAAGGCATTACATTTGATTTGCTAATGATTGCACATTTTTTAACTTTTGCAAGGCGATCATTTGCACAAATCCCCTCTTTCGCTTTCTTTTTTAGATTTCAGCATGGTCTTAGGGGAAAGGAGGGATTTGTAAAACCAACTACATCACTTCCTTGTTGATGGAATTTACACTTATAAAGAAATTATGCTTATTCAGAAGACATGGCAAAATTAGAGCCAAATTACATCAACTACTAGCTGCACAGCTCTGCTACCAAATTTTCAACAGCAGAGCATCTTTTAGTAGACGAAGTCTGTCCACACCCTATGTGAATTACCTCGAGAACAAAACCGTGAGTCAAACAAGATTAAAGATACATGTATTATCCACAATTTCCAAACTGGAGCAATAAGGTCTTTTAAGCAGAGAAAAGCATGAAATCATGCTGCTCTCCACCCTGATGCTGCGTTTCAATGGGCCCCATCTTTTCTACCCATCTGGAAGAAAAACTTGGCACTCTAAAGCATGTAAGATAAAGCCAACTTTTAATAGGATGTAAGACTAAACAGAAAATTGATCCACCTGCTAGGGAGCAGAACTTTTTCAATGTTTACTTTTTTTTCCCCCCTTTTTTGGGTAAGATTCAATGTCTTCCACTTTTCAGATATACCAACACCCAAAAAAAAAATAAGGAACTGCTAGATGCTTAAAAGCATGTGTTAATTAGTTGTTTAAAGAATAGAATTTACCTCCTTATGAAGTTTCTCCATTGGCATCCATTCTCCAGGGCCGCACATATCAGAAAGCACAGTAGCAACAGATGAGACAACATCCTTCTCTTCTAATTGCTGGAGCTGCTGATTGTCAGCGTCCCTATCAACACGAGATCTTCCATCTAGCTTTTTATCTGCAGAAGCATGCCTATAATAGATTTAGAATGTAGAACTTTTCAGTAACAACTTAAATTCACCAATTAATAGTGCAACTGGTAATGCATGGTGAACTGACCACTCAAACATCCTAAAAAGATTCATGCTTTGATGCTAATTAAAAGAAAAAAAGAGACAAATGATAGAGCAAACACAGGGATGCCACAGCACTTGAGGCCAAAACAACAAAACCATGAATCAAACAGCCTACAACCAGCCACTTTCAGCTGCAAAACCAATGGGAATCAACCTCTAAAGCCAGTTGAAATCAGCACTGCCTAAAATCAATCCATAGACCACCCTAAGCAGCATCACAAATGCCTAAAGCACAACAGATGGAAAAGCAACACAAATGCACAATGAATTCGAGAGTATCATTGACTCGGGGATAAAGCACTAACAGCTATCAGCCACCCAAGCACCCGGGTTTAGCTTAAAGAAAGCCAATGTCACAGTGATGTAGCAAATTTAATGATTTTTGGCCAGTTTATAAGCCAAAGCCTATCTAACTAGAATGCAATTTAAATTTTTTTTGAGTCATTTCAAAATTAAGGCTTACAGTTACAGTTTCCCAGTTAGCTCAAATTTGGGAAATTTACAGGGCAAACCAGTTTACTTGTTACAAAGAGCAGATACTACTCATTTATTTTAAAACATTCATCATCTAACTTCAGGAAAAATTATAAACCTGGAACAAGTTAAAACCCCGACATAAACAAGATTGAATCTTTCTTTCAGAATAACAGATAAATGCAGGAAAGACTAACCCAATTGCCCCGAAATTGCGGTCCTCCCACCCGAGCTCCCGGAAGCATACCCATAACCACTCCCATCAATCCCATCTCCTCGTCGGATTTTCTTCGCTCCACCGGAGCCACCATCTTCCCCTCCATCCTCGTCATACTCCTCCTCATAATACTCCCTCCCTCTCGCCAAACCTTTCTTTCCCATGGCCCCAGGAGGAGGGGGCAACCCCATATGCTGACCATGAGGCGGCAGAGGAGGCGGAGTGGCCCCCGCCGCCCCAGCAGGGGGATAATTAACATTGACATTAACATGATGCCTAGGGCCAATGGGCCCACCGAGAATACTCCTAACAGGTAGCAAAAAATAAAACTCCTTGTCGCCGATCTGAAGGAGGTCTTGGGAATCGAGCTTGACGGGAGGGTTACCGGGGAGGTGAAGAACGCCCTCGACGAAGCATCCGTTCTTACCAAGGACTTCGAGGGCAAAACGACGGCGTTGGAAGTCGTAGAAGATGCGAGCGTGGTGACGGGAGATGTTCATGCCGCCGCCTAAGGAGGAGAGGTCAACGTCGACAGTGGATTTCTTGGAGTTGCGGCCGAGGACTATGGAGTAGGTCTGCATGTAGTACTCGAAATCTTCGCCTTGTAATTTGGCAAAGCCAGCTTCGACGTCGCTGCCGCCGCCGCTGCTTCCCATGTGGGCTTTATTTCTTCAAGTAATATTTGCTCTAGGGCTTTAAGGATTGTCTTCTTTTTGCGAGGGTTATGGAGATTTTTGAATCAGTGATGGTACTACTTGGTTTGGAGGTTCGGGATGGAGATTGATAATGAGGGAAGGTAGAGGAATTCGTCTGCGAATCCAATTTTTCGGTGCAACAAAGAGGGTTAAAACACTAGAAGAGTTGAAAAAAAAAACTCAATAACCCAGCCCCGCCACATCACTGGCGACAAATCTCCTCCTCCACTCGGATTTTGATACCTTTCATACTACTCTCGAATTGTAAGTAACATGTTTAGCCTGCTTCATAAAACCACAAAATTGGGAAAAGGAAAAAATGAAAAAAAGGAATTAACTAGCTGGATTCTCGGCTTCCCCTACCTTCCTCTCCATCCTTCCAAAAGAATCTAATAGGCATGGCTATTCTGTTAAACCAATTACGTAGAGATGCTCGCAATTTTTGTTACGGCTGTTGTCGCACGGAGTACTACATTAGCCGGGACTCGTATTGGGGTTGTTCATTCTATGCAGTAGTAGCAGCTCAATTTCTTGCATTCTAGCTGTAATCCGAATGTATAAATGTAGTATGATTGCATGAAATTATCAAAATTGGTTCGAGGAAGCCTAGCTTTTAGCATCTTGGGATTAATAATTCCATTTTTCTTTCAAGCTTTATTTATCTCAACTTCATGAATATATTATTTGGCCGTTTGAATGGTGAGTTATTAATTTTTTTTTTGGGTATAAAACTTTATAGAAATTATAAAAAAAAACTTTTGTATTTGAGAATAGGGCTGCAAAAGAGCCGAGTCGAGTCGAATTTTGGCCTAATCGAGCCGAGCCTCGACATAATTTCATTGAACTCAAACTCGAGCTCGAGCTCGACGAGCTGACAATTTCAAACTCGAGCTCGAGCTCAAAAAAATAAAAAATAATTATTTTATTTTTTAAAAAATAAATAAAATAATATTTTTTCTTAATAAATAATAAAATATTAAAGATATATATGTAATTTTACTATTAAAATTAAAAAAAATATAAAATATATATATACTTAAAATAAAAATAAAAAATATATATACTTAAAATAAAAAATATATATATATATACTTGAGCTCCGGCTCGCGAGCTAACGAATTTAATATTTTGAGCTCGAATTCGAGTTCGATTTCGACTCGAGCCAGCTCGAACTCGACTCGAGCCGCTCGCGAGCGGCTCGATTCGTTTGCAGCCCTATTTGAGAGTTTAGAGAATTTTTTTTCTTTTCCTTTCTTCTCCTCTCTCCCTTCCCATCACTAGCCGCCAACCGCCACCACCTCACTCCTCTTGTTCTCTCTCTCTCTCTCTCTCTCTCTCCTCTTCTCCTTCTTCCAGTTGTGCGATTAAAAGGAGGAGAGGGAAGGACGGAGAGGGGGCAAAGAGGAAGGAGAGAAGGAGGAGGAAAAAATTGAAAAAAAAAAGAAGGAGGGCACTAGCTAGTGGTGGCAAATTGAGGTGGGAGAGGCGGAAGAAAATAATAGAAAGAAAGAAAAAAATATATGTTTTTGAATATTTTGGAGTGTTTTTAGAGATTATTATAGACAATGTTATGAAAAAAACTTGTCTATTAAAAATATGGCAAGAAATTCAGGTGCCAAATAGTTTATTTTGTAAAAATAATTTGCTAATTTTACATTTCAAGAATTGAAATCCTTGAGTTTATACATTATTATGTATGAGTTTGTTCTAATTATATATTAATTTTTATTTCAGAATCGTTATTTATGATATGTATTTGTATTGATCTTTCTTTTTTTGAGGGGGAGGGGGGGGTTAATATAGTCCCTCCATCCCTCTCAATCTACAATTGCAAAACCCCAAATATTGAAATCCAAAAGAGAACTCTTAAGGCAATTAGTGCAAACTCAAATGATTTTTGGATCACATCACTGTTTACCCTTGATTGTAATCACATGCGAATACATGTACCAAACTTTTGATAATGCAAAATTAGTCATGCAATCTGGTTTTAAATCCCTATCAGGGAATTGAATTATGAATTATTTACTCTTAAAACCATACAGTGAAATACTAAAGTATTAACATCTTTTACCTTTTTTAATACTGTGTTATCATGAATCCACAATAGTAGGGTAATACCCCAAAAAAAAAATTACAACTCAAATTAATCCACAAAATTGTGAGAATTATAATTCAATATCACTACAAACAAACTTAACATAGTGGGATAATTGCAGAAATCTTTCCTGAGGTTTCTGACACTAGCACTAATTTCCTCTGTGGTTTAAGAAATAGCACTGATCTCGCCTAAGAGGAAATTGGGGATATTGCTGACAAAAAATTGTGAGAATTTACCTTTATATCTTAATTATTTGGAGAAACATAATGAACGAATTTTGCAAAAGAAACATGCTTCTTGTTAACAAATTAAGTAACTAATTAAACTACTTGTTAGTTCAAAAATATAACTTTTGGAGTTGTTTTCACACTCAGAAATCTTCAATGTTGCCTTTCAATTGTAGTTGCAATATTTGTTCTTGATTATGAAGGATGGTTGGGGAGTTTTATGATCCTTTCCTGTGGCTCGAAGAAGCTATTCTCTTTGCTACAACACTTCACCTTAAGCTGCCAAATTAAACTCAATGAAAGTAGCTATGTTACCCTCACAAACAGTCACAAAACATTGCTAATAGAGAGTTTTATGTGTCAAATTTATCTTCTTTTATAAATTATTGCAATAACTTGCAAATTTAACGTTACTTAGTTCATGATACTTCAACTATTTTATGTAAACTAAAAGGGTTCGTACTTACACTTCCTGAAATTTATTAATTGTTAATTGTTTTGTGGTGTTTTTGTCATTTCTTTGCTAATACTAGTTAACATGCAGTACAAATGGAATTTCTCATCCTACTTCTTAAAACAATATTTTTTTTAATGGCATTTTTTTCTAGGTTAGACTGTATATGCAACAAAATCAGTAAGTTCAAGGGAAGCTAGTGCTATTTCTCAAACTACACGGAGATGGATGCTAGTGTCAGAAACCTTTTGCAATTTTCCCTAACGTAAAGCAAGAGATGAAAGTTCTGAATCCTGGATCATCGACCTTGAATATCAGACCAAGGCCTCGTAAGCCACTTTTAAAATTCTTTCCGTTATGATGAAATTCCAATGTTTACACAGACTCGAACTAGAAATCCAAAGTCCTCACTAGTTTACACAGGCCCGGATGAAGTTTATTGTTGAGTTTCAACATTTCTGCACATTAATGATTATAATGATCCTTGATCGGCCACTAAGTAAAGATTGATTACCTAATTACTGATTATTTAATGGGGGTCATTTATTCTCCTCTTTGTTCGTTAAATGCGGTCCAGAGGAGTCGCATGACCAGTGCAGTGGGAGGCAGTGGAGTTTAAAGAAAAACAAAAATCAAATGCGGGTAGTGTTGTTTAGTTTTCGGTAGTAGTAATTTTATTCTAGCAATGTGACACAGGAAAATTGCTGAGCGTTTTTCTTTGTAGCGGTTTTCAGACCTGGGAACTTTTTTGATTACCTTGCATGCAGCAGATTTTCCCTCAACCAAAAGAAAAACAAACAGCAGCCTCTGGTGCTTCTATTGGCAAGTGAATTCTTCTGTTAGCGTTAGACATATATATATATGCCTGTTTCGTGTTTGATATTTCCTACTGCACGTGAATGCTCGTTGCTGATTTCGGAATGGACACCTGTAAATGATTAGGCATCCATCAGAGTAGTTGCATTAATAACTTATTGGAATGAAGCTGCAGATATCAATCAATTTCAAGGTATTGGGGTCCTCCTATACATGTGCCATGTCCGTCATATCATCAATTTTTTTGCGAGGCAAGGCCCAAGAACGTCTGTTCACCTAGCAGCTCTTGTAGCTTTCGATGTTATTAAGAAGAAGATGAGTTTCTTTTGTGGTTCCTTCAGATCATGATGGGTCTGAATCTGTTGCCTGGGATTTTGTATTTGAATTTAGCTGTTAAAAATGAGGTTGAAAAGCAATGCGGATGCTAAGCCCAGCGTGATCTGGGACGGTAGAGGCTAGTCTAGAATAAGAATAGAGGAGGAGGCACTAAGCAGCGCTCTTTTGACTGATTGTAGTACTAGTAAGTAGTAACCGGGCAGGGCATGCATTGAATTGAATTTGCATCCAATTTCTTGAAATGCCTCCTGCTTTAGGTGTACGTATCCCTATTGATTGCCTGACCTCAACAAGAAACGAATAAATATTATGCCATCTTCACTCTTTATTCTTCAATTGCCAACCATGAAATCATAAATAAAGCTCAATCCATTCCCTTCAAGCCTCACCTAAAGCCTGCTCCTCAAAAATACTACTACTCCTGCTATCATTCTTGGCCCGCCATCTCTACCAAGAAAGAACCACCTCTACCATATGAAGACCAGATATACAACAACTATGTGAGAGGGGGGAAGTAATGAACAGTGACCCTCTCAATCTTATCAATGGTCACACTCCACTTTATCTTCTTGTTAATTGGTACGTTACAGAGCTCAAATGCTCCTACTACTACTTCTTGTCGATGTTATTTCACGCATATTACATCATAAATAAAAGGTGCTACGATGATTATTCTCGAAATATTTTACTAGTAAATAGATTTTATATAAACATGATGGCAAGAAAAGATGTAGACCACAAAGATGCCATGCCATGTACACATGACTCAAACAGCTTTTACATGCACAATGCAAATTAATTAATACAGAAGTAGTACAAAGTAAACTCCTTTTTATTATTTTTTTTGGTTTTGTTTATTTGAGAATAGTAAACTCGGTTTGGTTCGGCTCAAATAATACAGTGATTACTCTTCTCGAGACAGCTTGTTTCCCATGTCAATAAAAAATTACACACACTCACACTCTCATTCAGTCATTCCAGACGCTAACCCACAAATCTCAGTACAGATAATAAAGAGTCATAAAGTCATAATCGCTCCCTATATTCCTCCCTCGTAAATAAACAAACAAAAAAAAATCTGTTTTACTCTTATCATAAACATCTGCTCCCCAAAATCCCCCTGAAACATTACCCGCTCAGTCAGTCTCTCTAGCTTTATCCATGATTCTGTCTTTCTATTCACACATTTTGCTCTGTTTGAATTAATACTAGCGGGAGTGGCTAGAAGCCTTCAAGTGGTAGCCACAGCTGAAGACGATGGACAGGGCATTGGCATTGGGGCGCCTAGCTTAAGAAGAAGAATAATATGCATTTTCAGCTGGAATTCTGGATCTGAATTTCCACTACTTGGAAAGGAATAAACCCAGGGAAAAAAAAGAAAAAAGAAAAAAGGAACGCTTTTTTTGGAGCTAATCCCGCATTCTTGAAGTAATTAACAAGAATGGGGGTATTGAGGGAGTCTTGGTGCTTTTGTAACGGCGGAGGTAAGTCGGAGAGAATGAAAGCCGCCATTTTCTCCGGTAAAGGTCCCTTAATGGCCAGAATCGGAGCTGCCGGCACCGGCTTCCTCATCCACCGGAACCTTCTCCTTACCACCCACGTTAATCTCCCTTCTGTCTCTGCTGCCGAGGCTGCTGAGATCCGCCTTCACAACGGCGTCGCTGCTTGCCTTTTTCCTCACAGGTCAGCTTAATTATAGCTCGTGTCCACTTTTGGTACTAATTTATGTTGGCAAGTAATAGCAATGACTTGTATTCCTTGTATGTACTCACGGATTCTTGAAATTGGCTAAATAGCAGTGTTCTAGAAAAAAAAAAAACACCCTTTTTAGTTGATTAATAGTGGCTGCCGCCCAATGCGGCCGTACATAAAAGTCGATACGGGTGATGTCTTTCATGGGTTGGGTTGATATTTGGATCTTATTCGCATCAGGTTCGCAAGAAACTCACACGGAATTAACTAGTCTAATTTTCTCTTGCTGCGTGATTTGATGCTGATGCGATTGAACTGGGTAAAAGTTAGATAGTGGGACAAGCATTAGGTTCGTCTACGTGGTATGAGCTACTAGTTAGAAACTTCGTCGATGGGATTTGGTTTTCCGCTTGGTTAGATGTGGGTAGTTTCATGCAGTTGTTTATATTTGGTTGATAACGAGTTAGATGACTGCGATTTGGTGATCTGCCTAATGATTGATCAGTGAGCAGATAACCAAATTTGTTTGGATTGGGTATTATTTGAAATATTATTTGAAATAATAACTGTAGCACTTTTTTGTGATGTGATGCATGTGAGATAAAAGTGTGGTTAGGAATATGAAAAGGTGGGTTGAGAAATGTGTTTATGATACAAGCGAAATATTACTTGGGATAATTTGCTATCCAAAGTCATTGAAAATTCAATAATTCATTGGATAATCTGTGCAGAATAAATGGGTCCAAAAAACCATACTTAGCTCTTTGTTTGTTTAGGACCTTAGGTAGTCACCTTATGCTGGATTTTATAAGCATTTCAATGACATATCTTCCCTTGTTAACGAGGCCATTGGGCGGTCTTGTTTTAGACCAAAGAGATAATGTTACGTGTCTGGCTATTCCAATAATAAATGTTTCTTTTTATTTTCTTAAAGGTAAAATAGAAAACTTACATGTACCTTTCTGGGGTGAAGAAATTAAGAAAATGGCCTTTGGTATCAAATGCTCTCAACGGACTTGATGTTCTTAGCTTTGCGGTTTTAGCGGTCACAATATTCTGGAAACTTAATGAGATCTTGAAATCCATGATCATGGATTTCTGAATGTTAGGACACCTTAAAGAAGCTTTATTGTCAGTTTATGCATTTCAGCGAATTCATGCTTCAGCACTTCATATTCTGTACTCAATGCTTTTCAACTCAATGAGGTCAAAGCTTCAATTTTCTGATTGATCTGTTTTCCATAGTTATCTCGTATATGTCTGATTGATTTGTCGCAAGCCAAAATAAGTTGGAGCAACCCTAAAGAAGTTTTGACATTAGGAGTGAACTCAAATCGGATATTGTCTGTTAAATATATACACAAGGTCCTTGTGCATGTTTGATTCTATCTGACATAAGTATTTAGGTCTAGTTTGTTGGATGGGACAAAACTCAGATGCCTAGGACAGATTAAATTTTGTTGTATACTAACTGGAAATTAACCCAAGTGATTTTAGCATGTTGTCAGCATTTGGTTGGCTCTATCTGATGTGGCTAACATTCCTGAGACCTTCAACAATGACTATTTGTGTATGCATCTTTTGGTTCTTGACTTCTTTGTTTGGTAGCAGGTTCTTTATTACCAGCTCTGTTCTTGATCTGACTATAGTAGGCCTTGATGCAATGGATGGAGAAACAAATGTGCTGGTACAGCACAATCACCATTTGAAACCCTGTTCCAATCCTAACTTGGACCTGGGTAGTGTAGTTTATCTATTAGGGTGCACAGAGGAAAAGGAGCTGACTGTGGGTGAAGGAAAAGTTGTAATACCAACCGACAATCTAATCAAGTTATCAACAGATGGAGTAATTTGGAGCCCTGGTTCTGCTGGATTTGATGTTCATGGCAATCTTGCGTTTATGGTCTGTGATCCTATGAAGCTAGCCACGTCACCGAATACAAAATCCACTTCAACTTCATCCTCATCGTCATCATCATGGAAGAAAGATCTTCCAATGCAGTTTGGTATCCCCATCCCTATCATCTGTGATTGGTTAAACCAGCATTGGGAGGGAAACCTTGATGAACTCAATAAACCAAAATTACCGCTGCTCCGGTTAATGTCTACTGGACAGAAGAGCGAACATTCCTGTGCATCATTCACTATGCGGCAAGTATTTAAGTCAACAGAAGCTGAAAATGAAGGAACTCCATCATCATCAAACATGATGTCAAAGCATATTGGTCCAAGTTGTTCTGCTGTTCATAATAGTTCAGAAGATGAAGCCCTTACTGCAGATCCACCAGCTCCTACTCATGTACAGGGAATTCCAACACCAGAAATATACGAGTCACCAAAGTTGACATCTACGCCAGTAAGGAAAAGGGAAAGCACCCAAATCCAGCTCTTGGATATAAATTTTCCACCAAGGATTGTTAAAGTTCCAGCCTCACTGCAGCCTACCAGAATAGTGCAGCCAAACTCAGATGAAAATCATGTCAAGGAACCACCAAGGCTGCACCTCATGGATGAAGATCAATTTAGCGATAAAGGACATTCTGGCATCATAGCTGAAGCTGAAGTTGCATCGACAGGTTCTGTAAATGGTGTCCAGAGTGAGGTACAATCTTGTGCATCTCCAGTGGATGGTTCAGAGATGCAGCGTGACTACAGTAGTGAGGGAGAAACCACCATGTATTCTGCTGAAACAGCAGAAAGTCGTAATTATCCAAGTCCTAAGGAGGGAAGATTTAACCAAGTAGGGAGGAGTCAGAGCTGTGTAAACTATAATAGATGGGGGCCGGCCCAAAAGTTTCCAGTTGGTCGCAAGACAATGATAGAAAAGCAGAGAAGCTTTATGCAAGGAAGAAAGGTGTATTCACAAGGGGCTGCTTCTCATAGAAGCAATGAATATTACAGTCCTACTGTTTCTTCAATTATGAAGAAGCGGAACAACTTGGAGCAGCAGCCAAACAGACCCAGACAAAATGCAGTTCATTCATCTCCGAGATGGATGTTCTAAGTTGTGAAATTGATAGGCTACCTATATATATTGTTCTCTCTCTTTCTTTGTTTTTTTTTGGGGTTCCACACCTACCCTATTAAATTACTTTTTGCCTACACTGTAATTAATTATATGTCGCAATTTGTGCAGAACATATGAAAGATAAACAATAAAAAGAATCAAGCTATTCAGTTAGTAGAAAATGTTGAGTTATGTCAACTTTTTCTCCAAATTTTACTAAATTGTAGATTAATTAGTTACTAGAGCAACAAGTCTTGTTGTTAGGAAATTTGTTAACTAAAAAATCACATTGGTTTATTAACAAATATTTTAGTTAAGATTTGTCAAGTAGAAGATTATGTTATCAAGCAGTTTTTGCCGAGATTTTTTAGAGCTAAAATTGTGTTAGTTTGTTTCTTTGTAAATCCTATAAATAGCGTGTTGATGAACGAAGAACTTAAATTCGCTTTTATCTTCCGGTATAAATCTTTTATGAGTCATGTTTTTTACGGCACTAATTAAGGTGTTGTCTCTTAATTTATATTCTAAAAAACCAACTGAATAGAAAGTGTTTAACTTTATTTTCCGTACTAGCGAATCATTGTCAAAGTGTGGCTAAATTCATTTGAATAAGATCACAATTCTTACATATTGCATATATGTAACATGAATACGAAATTGTTTTTCTGTTCGAATGCAGCTACATATTAGATTTCTGACTTTTATACTACCTGCTAGCTTCCATTTAGGGCTTTGCATGCAATTGCTCCAAAACGAAAAGGGAACTGAAACAATTTTCAAATACTATCAAAAAGATGTCGTAGTATGCTTAACAGCAAGCGCCTAGCAGACTCAATGGATATTAATGGTACCGTTTTTCCTGCCAGTTCATTCCCGTACCAAACTGTATCGACTAATTCACTTGATTTGCTTGATGTCGCTTACTCCATTTTCTATTCTGCTTTTTTCTCTTCCAGTCAACAAACGTTTGAGATATGCTAATCAAACTATAAAATCTACTTAAGGCAGAGCAGCCTCATTAAACCAGACATCATACACATAAACTCAATCCAGATACTCTTAGACCTGAGCAAAGGAAAGAACTTAAATCCAAGGTCCCAAACTTGACTTAAGAAGATAAAAGTACCAAGAAACAACACAAGTCTCTCTTCAAACCCTAACCGACCCCAACCACGGTAAAGAGAACAAACACACTTGATTAAAAGACTCCAGCTGAAGTTATTACAATGTGATATCAGTACGAAGCCGTGCTGGTTGGATTGAATGACTTGGCTTGGGAAAACAACCGAGGCTCAACGGTAGCAGGGTTCAACCAACCTAGTCTCTCTAGGAGCTTGTTGACTAAGTTACCCACAGCATAGGCAATGCCTGAGACCATCACTGCTGAAGTAACGTAGTACAGTATGGTTTTGAAGTATGCCATGAACTTGTGTTCCCCGCGTGTGTATGCCTTTGCAATTGCAAGAATAACAATGCACAAAAGAGAAGCTGCTGCAACTGCCAAAATCTTGTGATCCCTATCATCACTCTCACGGAATGTGAAGCCGTATATTACAGGTGGGATTAGGCCAAATACAAGGTACGATAGCACAGCTAGCATTGCATGAAGAAAGAAATGCTCTTTCCGACCAAGTTGTTCCTCGTATCTGCTTTCATTGGTTTCACTAGAGTCTCCGTATTTCAAGTCCCTAAGCTGTGACCAATTTAGCAAGTTGAGAATTTCTAAGATAGGCTACCATTATCAGGGCAAAGGGGTGGAATTGGATGAGCTAATTTCTTTAGCGAGAATAACTTACATTATGTGCAAGGACGACAAGTCCACCAACGAGGTTTGCCAATCCAAGTGCCACAATGTTCACTGAAAGAATTCAGATACGTGAGTGAAACTTCACCAATCTCAGGAATGAAATAGATCGGTCGTAAAACTTCTAGCTTAAGATAATGTCTAAACTTCTTATTTGCGTACAGAATCAGTTTTGATCAGTCAACTTCCTTTGCTAGCGTTCATTGGAGTGTCCAATAGAGCAATCTAGTTTTTGAAAATTTTGTGTTTTGGGAAATTAAAATCACACCTAGCAAGGATGTTACGCCTATTATTTCAACAGAAAATTCTACCCTTATTCCGCTTAAAGAATCTGGTCAAACTTGTAAATTGAGGCTAAAACTAGTTTAATACTAGATTAACTGACAGTTTTAACAACGCTTCTTTTAACATTTGGAGACATCAAATGGGGGAAGAAAATGAAAGTGGAAATATTTATGTTGATAGAGGCCTTACATGTGGTAGCGTCAGAAGCTGCTGCCGATGAAACAACACTTAGGCTTGCAATTGACTCCATCAAACCTCCATATACAATACTTCTGACAATCTCCAATGACCTGGAACTTTGTGATTGGGCGATGGTCTCCGCTATTCCTTCACCAGGCTGTGTGTGTCCAACTCGAATTCTCACATCATCTCCTTTGATCTTGCTTTTTGGTTTCTTGATAAAATTTCCTGCACAAACCACAGTTGAATTTTGTTAGTTATAGTAATGTGAAATGCAAGCTATGGAAAAGTTGATGCTTTTACAAGAACTACGGAAGTCTTGTACCGTAAACAAAGAATTGTTTCGGTAACATGTTCCAGTACACAACTGGTTGATGTTTATGAAGCATCATGTTTAATGTTGATTACAGCACAAAGGTGGACAATTTGGATTTTGTCAAGGCTGGAATTCGAGTACACAAGCCTGCGATCTCTAAAGTATCATTTTTGCTCAGAAGTTAATCTCGGAAATGCAGATCCAAAGTAAGGCAATCATCTCAGAAGCAAAAAAAGATTTAGTAACATTGCAAATTGATCCCTCAAACTCTCCAAATGCAACGCAAAGGGGGGAAAGGCGATCATTGGCCTGATCTCTTGGCTCATTGGTGACTTCGGGGGAGGAAGAATTCAAATCTGCTGAGGGGTTTTCATATGTTCTTCTCTTTCCAAAAATCGAGAGTAGATCAAAGCTTCCTGCGGCTAATAACAGACTACTTAAGATTGAACCATGACATCATCTTTGCAAGAAGTGACAAGATCCACTACCACAAATGTGATTTCTCAAATGCAAATCGAAAGTAAGTTTATAACAACTTAAAGTGTGTTGTATTCAAGTATCCAATATGCAGGTTTCTACAACTAATAGGCTGAAATAATTCGTTAAGATTGAGAAATGCACCAACTTTCTTGACCAACATGTATCACCTTTGTCCTGTGCTGTGCCAGATGTGGGCATGCTTGCATCTGGTGATTGTTGCACTGGTTGGAGAGGTGGTGTGCTTTCAGGCCCTTTGCCAGCTCGAAAAATTAGAAATGGATTCAGTCTATTCCCTGCTTAATTCACAAAGTCATGGTACTTTGTACTCAATATGGGGTCCTCGCTAAAGCACATCAATCAATAAAAGGAAACTAGAAAATCATCTGGGCTATTCAAATATCTTGCAATCTACTGTTAATGCAAAACTTACAGCTCATTCACAATTTACTATCAGAATTTGAGATTGTCTTGCCAAAAACAAAAAATGAGGTCATTGACGCAATTGCTATTGGAACCTGGGAGCCAAATAGAGCAGAATATATATACACTATTGGGTGGGGAGGGTGGTGTAGTTGGGGCCAGGAAAATTACATGAACTTGTGTAAGACATGGAAGCATATAGGAGCAAGTAGCATGCCATCACTCCTTTTTGTGGGTGAAAATTGGGATGGTTGGGTCATGGACACACGATAATAGAGCTGAGCCCAGTTTAACTTTATATGCTAAAATTCAAACTTTCTACCCTGAATTCAGGGAGTACGTGATGTTCTTAAAATTTTATTATGGGCCCAGGAAAAAAAAAAGGCAAAAAAGAAAGTTAGTATAGGAAATGCTTGAATGAAAAAGGGGGGAAGTCAGGAAGTAGTTACAAGCAGAATACCCGAAGGAAAAACTATCTTGAAGCATGACAAGCATCCAAACAGGTCATGACGCTCAGTTTGTGTTGGAATTGGAACCCTCCTTTGCCTAATTTTCCTACGCAGAACCACCTTAGTAATGCGACTGCTGCAGTTAGGACAGTACATGCTATAGTCATCATGAGTGTGTAGCTTCTCTACTGCCCTCTCAAACTCCACTTCTATTTCTTCCTCGCCACTTTCGAACTCTGGTACATCTTCCACCTCTGCATGTTCATCGGTTTCTTCCAGCGGCTGTGGGCTTGTGGAGGGCTGCTGCCTGACCGCCTTACCACTTATCACCGGCAGAACCGGGTCGATTTGTACGTGCTTCAGTTTGGCACTACCCGACTCCTCCACTTTGACATTAGAACGAGACCATTCCAGCCCACTACCTACAAGCCACATGCATTTTGTTCAAAATGGAAAATCAGATAAAATCTGGAAGCGAGTTTTAAGCAGCTAGTATGACGTGATGGCCAATGAATATGCAATGAAGTATCTAAACAACGGGAAGGAAATCAAGGAGATTTTACTATATTATATGAATCAGCGTAATGAATACCATTAATTAAGGAGAAACAAGGAAGAACATCATCAAGGAAATTTTGTCGGAAAGTAAAAATATTGGACTGAGGATATGCAAGATAAAATTTTTATGGTTATCTCTTTCACAACTATGGGCATGCATGCATGTTACTAACCTCTATTTCCATTTTGATAGGTCCAAATGCAGTAGCGACACTTCCACATTCCTTCCATGTCAAGGAGTAATTTAGTTGGAATTTATCCAAGTTTCAAATATTCCAGAGTTGTTTTCCAAGACGAAAGTCACATTTGCATGAATGTGTTATATACATATATGTTGGTGCAGGTGGAACCAAGATTTCGCAACAGATCATTTAATTCTTCCCGAGTTTGTTTCAGAAGAATTCGTAGTGAGTTGACGCTAGTAACAGTACTCCACATTTTTTAGAGACGATATTTTGCACTACAATGGTTGACAAAACGAAAATAATCATACCAGAATATATAGTTTGATGACTAATAGAGGAGCAATTCAATTATTAGGGAGAAATTATCAATATTGGTTCTGTAATTTAAGAGGGACAGTGAAGAAAAGATCTTCCTACACCGAACACAAAAAAAAAAAAAAAAAAAAAACCTGCATTCCATCAACAAGCTTTTCGGAAAGTATAAAATCCTAAACCCCAATTCTGAAATTTAATACTAGAAAGCATAAAAAAAATGAGAAAGCCTCATTTTTTTTTATTTTTTAAATTTCGGATACGCTCAATCCGTTTTGAACTCAACTAAAATTGAATTGTTAAAAAACCTGCCTAATCTCAAAGGGCCTTACTAAATGCTCAGAAATCTAGTCTGGTCCAGCAGAGAGGGCGTTGACTTGCATACCGCAATGCCGAAATTTAAGATTAATATGTTTCTTTTGCAAATAAAAAAAAATTACATAACCCTAGAGATCAGGTTACCATCATTAGTTGACTTTTACTAAGGTGCAGATTCGCAAAAGGAGAAGGTCCGCGCACCTGGTAATTCGAAGGTAAGCCCAAGCCAGTCGTCTAGGACGGACAAAGAACCAAAAAAAGAAAAAAAAAAAAGCGGTGAGAATCCCTGACCTGAGGGATTTAATGCCTCCTCTCACGACTAAGACCCCTTGACAGAATTTTATATTCCTTGGCATAATTTTCACGGGAAGAAAAAAAGAAGCAACACTCCTAGCTAGGAGGAGAAGACTTTAGTATGCCCTTATCTAATTCCCTGGTGACTGGTCCGCATGCAAGAATAAGTGGATAAAAGATCGATCTTAACCAATAACTACAAGTGTATCCATTTTCTTTGAACATTATGCTCATGGAGACTGGGGATTCATTCTGCATTTTTCCCTGGTCCGTATGCAAGAAGAGGTGGATAAAGGTCGATCTTAACCAATAATTACAAGTGTATCCATGTTCTTTGAACATTATGCTTATGGAGACTGGGGGATTCATTCTCCATTTTTCTGTTCACAAGCTTGGCACTAATTAGAAAACATAACCTTAACTAGTTACAACGATATCAGTGACTAATTACTGAATATCTCGCAAATCTAATACAGAAGCAGCAAGGTAGCATGTGTATATTTCGGCACCGCAAATTGCTCTTAAAATAGGCATGGAAGTTGACTAAACCACCAGTGAGTAAAATAGTGGTACTATAGCAGCAATTGATTGGTGACGCAGACGTACGTACCTTCATTTTTGTCGAAGTAAACAATCTCTTCAGACGTCTTTTCCACCTTCTTCTGGTCGCCTTCCACACTACCACTTACCACCTCCATCTTGGAAGTAGTATCCAACAAATCTACAGCAGCTACCTCCTCGGCGGCGGGGAAGACAGTAGCGTTACCTCCACCGTTGGCAGCTGCAGTTGGGATGTTGGCAACGGGAAGACGACGTTGCAATAAAGCCTCTTCAACTGCCTCCTCAACCACCTCCGTCCTCAGCTGCTGCATGACTTCCATAATGTCGTCCCTTCCTCGCAAGCTAGCAAGTAACAACTACAATTTCCCAACCACCACCTTCTAACCAGCTAGATCTCTCTCTCTGTCTCTGGTTTAGAGTGATTCTAGTAGTTATAACTAGTTTTATTAGTGAGTGAGATGCCTGCAGACTGCAGTGGTATATATGGAAGTAGGGCTGTCTAGCTGGCTTGCAAAGGTGCACGTTTTTTGTCTGGCGAAGCCTTCTTAATTATAGCCTACAGTTTAGGTCACTGCAATTAAATACGAAGAATGCAGCGTGTGAAAGCTAGTTCTAGGTCAAGAAACGAACTATTCAATAATAGGATACTATATGTATTATTACTCCTTGCTTGCTAGCTGGCATTTTCCTTTCGCAGTTACCATTTACCTCCGGTTTGAACACGACTATAGCATTCCCTTTGTTCCTTTCCACAAACCAACCTTGAAAAGGAAATTATATTTATTTATCTCTCGCTCTGACTAGTTTAGGTTTTAACTACACACACCACCAATACCCCAAATCTACATCTCTATTCTAACAACAACAAAGGTATGGTCGTATCGTATCCTCCTAAGGTTTGAGTTCTGCTCCCACAGTCATCATCAATATTTATATTTAGGAAAAGCGTTTTGTAAGTCAAGAAGATGTGATGCGAATCATAGTTAAAAAAAAAAAGAGAGATAACTCCAAAAGTTCGGAAGAAAACTAATTTATTTTATTTTCTTATTCTTAAAAAAAAAAAAACTTGTTGCCACATGATAAATAAATTTGATTTCTTTTGATTTAGGAAGAGAAGAGGATGGTCTGCAATTGAATTCTCCTACAAAAATAACATCCTGACATGTTCAGTCTTGACTTTTCCATATGTTGCACTGAACAACAGTTGTTGTACCAGCTTCTCGCAATTATATCTGCCACACTGCTCAGCGTAAAGCCTATTAATATGTTGTTGGAAGGAAGCAGACTTGTCCCTGCTGCACCAATTGAAAACGTGGAAAACGTACAAGCATGATTAGAAGACGCGGAAAACGTACAAGCATGATTAGAAGACGCGGAAAACGTGGGCTCATTACGTGGTGGAGAGTGCAGGCAGACTCTCTCTTCTTTCCCATTGTTCATTTCCATCTGGTTTTCTTCTGTCCGTATCCTGATATTCTGTCCTCCATATTCAATTACTAAATCATTCCTGGCGGTATTGGCTAGGTGTTGCCTTCATGCGACTTGATAAGTCGCAGAAAATTCTAACAAAACAAACCCAGAGGAGCTTGACGTAACTTGCAGGGGTGTACGTGAGGGGATGTTAGGCTTAGCTAGCTGACCAGCCAGGTTATTTCCAAAATGATGGTCATCTTGCTTTTTCTTTCTTAACCTTCCTTGCGGATCATTAATTATTGTTGTATTTCCTTCCTTCTTTTTTTTTTTTTTTTTTGTCTTTAACGATTGAAATTATGGGACATGATAATAGAATATTGGAATCAAGGATTGGAAATCAATTATTAGTTGGAATTATAAATATCTTTAAACAAAATGCTTCAGTTCCCTGTACATATGTATTTGAAGGTTATATGCTGTTTATTATAGCTATAGCATAAATATTCTACTGCAGGGAAAAACAGTAGGAGCAACATGCAATAGTTTTTGTATAAGCTCAACCAACCGTACATATATATATATATTGTATGCTTCAATTGAATGAACTGAAACTGAATGTATCGACTAATTCACTTGATTTGCTTGATGTCGCTTACTCCATCTTCTGTTCTGCTTTTTCTATTCCAATCAACAAATGTTCGAGATACGCTAATCAAGCTATAAAATCTGCTCAAGCGGAGCAGCCTCATTAAACCAGACATCACACACATAAACTCAAACTAGATACTCTTATACCTCAGCAAAGGAAAGAACTTACAATCCGAGGTCCTCCCAAACTTGGCTTAGGAAGATAAAATTACCAAGAAACAACCCAAGTCTTTCTTCAAACCCTAACCGACCCCAACGCTGGTAAAGAGAACAACACACCAACCCAAAAAAAAAAAAAAAAAAGGCGCAACCTCCAGCTGAAGCTTCACACTATGATCAGTACGAAGCCCAGCTGGTTGGATTGAATGACTTGGCTTGAGAAAACAACTGAGGCTCAACTGTAGCAGGGTTCAACCAACCTAGTCTCTCTAGGAGCTTGTTGACTAAGTTACCCACAGCATAGGCAATGCCTGAGACCAACACTGCTGAGGTAACGTAGTACAGTATGGTTTTGAAGTATGCCACGAACTTGTGTTCCCCGCGTGTGTATGCCTTTGCAATTGCAAGAATAACAATGCACAAAAGAGAAGCTGCTGCAACTGCCAAAATCTTGTAATCCCTATCATCACTCTCACGGAATGTGAAGCCGTATATTACAGGTGGGATCAGGCCAAATACAAGGTACGATAGCACAGCTAGCGTTGCGTGAAAAAAGAAATGTTCTTTCCGACCAAGTTGTTCCTTGTATCTGCTCTCATTGGTTTCACTAGACTCTCCGTATCTCAAGTCCCTAAGCTGTGACCAATTAAGCAAGTTGAGAATTTCTAAGATAGGCTACCATTATCAGGGCAAAGGGGTGGAATTGGATGAGCTAATTTCTTTAGCGAGAATAACTTACATTATGAGCAAGGACGACAAGTCCACCAACTAGGTTTGCCAATCCAAGTGCCACAATGTTCACTGAAAGAATTCAGATGCGCGAGTGAAACTTCACCAATCTCAGGAATGAAATAGATCGGCTATAAAACTTCTAGCTTAAGATAACGTCTAAACTTTTGATTTGCGTACTGAATCAGTTTTGATCAGTTTGACTTCTTTTGCAAGGGTTAATTGTAGCGCCCGATAGAGCAATCTAGTTCTTGAAAATTTGGTGTTTTGAGAAATTAAAATCACGCCTAGCAGGGATGTTACGCCTATTATTTCAACAGAAAATTCTATACTTATTCCGCTTAAAGAATCTGGTCAAACTTGTAAATTGAGGCTAAAACTAGTTTAATACTAGATTAACTGAACAAGGCTTCTTTTAATATTTGGGGATATTATATAAGGGAAGGAAATGAAAGTGGAAATAGTTATGGTGAAAGAGGCTTACATGTGGTAGCGTCAGAAGCTGCAGCTGATGAAACAACACTTAAGCTTGCAATTGACTCCATCATACCTCCATATACGATACTTTTGACTATCTCCAATGACCTGGAACTTGGTGATTGGATAACGGTCTCTGGTATTCTTACATCAGTAAGGAAAACATCTGTTATTGGGAAAATTGGAGGAGCAACAGGTGGTGTGTCTCCAACTTGAATTCTCACATCATCTCCTTCGATCTCGCTTTTTGGCTTTTTAACAAAAATTTCTGCAAAAATTACAATTGAATTTTGTTAGTTATAGTAATATGAAATGCTAAGCTACGGAAAAGTTTATGCTTTTAATGAATCTATGAAGTCTTGTAGCATAAACAAGGAATAGTTTCAGTAACATGTTCTAGACTTCTAGTACACAACTGGTTGAGGTTTAAGAACATCATGTTCAATTTTGATTACAGTGAAACTGCGGACAGTTTGGATTTTGTCACTGCATATTCTAAATTTCACACATCTATTCTTTCAAGTAAATTTTACCAGTTTTGTCAATGATGCCAATAGGCACAATATTCCCATTCAGTACAGATCCTTGTGCTGGTAATGCATTTGGTATGAAAGTCTTGACACCATCTCCTGCACAAACTAATCGAAGTTTGGATCACCGGAAATTAACTTTAATAACAACCTGAACTTGGGTGTATTTCACCAAACAGTATTTTCATGCCCTCATATATAAAATGATATATAAGCTACGCCTCGTCAGATCTTAACTGTTCTTTCAAGTAAATTTTACCAGTTTTGTCAATGATGCCAGTAGGCACGATATTCTTATTCAGTACGGATCCTCATGATAGAGTAGAATTTTCAATTACGTTTACCTAGAGTTGCCACGTTACTTTCAGTCATTCCTACTGGTGGTATCGCATTTGGTATGAAAGTCATCACACCGTCTCCTGCACAAGCAAATTGAAGTTTGTATCACTGGAAGTTGATGTTAATAACAACCTGAACTTAGTATATTTCACCCAAACAGTGTTCTCATATGTTAGTGCATAAACTGGTATATAAGCCATGCTTTGTCAGATCTCAACTGTTCTTTCAAATAAATTTTACTAGTTTTGTCACAATATTCCCATTCAGTACAGATCCTTGCAATGGAGTAGAATTTTCAGTTGTGTTTACCTATAGTTGCAACCTTGCTTTCAGTCATTCCAACTGGTGGTATTGCATTTGGTATGAAAGTCATGACACCATCTCCTGCGCAAGCAAAATTAAAGTTTGCCATTAGAAGTTAACTGTAATAACAACCTGAACTTGGGTATATTTCACCCGAGCATATATTCTCATGTTTTCATGCATAAACTGATATATATAAGCTATGCATTGTCAACAGGCTTCCGGCAAATGCCTAAAGTGTATCTGTAATTTGCTGTATGTGGTAGTGGAAACGAAGAGGCAAATGCATATTGGATAGGGAACAATATGGAAAATACGCAAAAAGAAAAAAAAATTAGAAAACAGCATAATGGTAGACCATTGATAATCAACCGCGCTTTTTGTGTTAATTACAAACTCAATCTAAATAGGCAGGGGCGGGTGAGGGAATGTGGCTAGCGAGTCATTAGGAAATTGACACCCTGCTAATGCTTAACAACCCTGCCAATGAGTTCTTGGCTGCATAAATCACTTAATTAATCTTAAATATTTCATGTTTCTCAGATACAAGTAAAAAACTACTGAGTTTGGTGTGACCAAACTCAGACTTCAAAACTGATATCGAGTACACAAGTCTGCAACCTCTTAAGTATCATTTTCGCACAAAAGTTAACTTCCAAAATAAAGTTCCGACGCAAGGCAATCATATCAGAAGAAAAATGATTTATGAACATAGCAAATTGCTCTCTCAAACTCTCCAAGTGCAACGCAAAGGGGGTAAGGTAACACGCACCTTGATCATTGGCCTGATCTCTTGGCTCATTTGTGACTTTGGGGGAGGAAGAATCCAAATCTCCTGAGAGTTTTTCATGTGGTCTTCTCTTTCCAAAAATCCAGAATAGATCAAAGCCTTTTCCTGTGGTTAATAACAGACAACTTAAAATTGAACCGTGCCATCATCTCAGCAAGAAGTGACAAAATCTAATGCCTTAAATGGAATTTCTCAAAATGCAACTCAAGAGTAAATTCATAACAATTTCTAGCATGTTGTATTTAAGTATCCATGATGCTGGCTGCTACAACTAATAGTCTGTGAAACAATTCATCAAGGATTAAGAAATGCACCAACTTTCTCGACCAAAATATGTTACCTTTGTCCTGTGCTGTGACAGATGTGGGCATACTCACATCTGGTGTTTGTTGCTCTTGTTGGAGAAGTGGCGAGCTTTCAGGCCCTTTGCCAGCTCCAAAGATTCGAAATGGATTCAGTCTATTCCCTGCTTAATTCACAAAATCATTGTACTTGTAGTCAACATAGGGTTCCCGGCATAGCACATCAATCAAGAAAAGGAACTAGAAAATCATTGAGGCTATTGATATATCTTGCCATGCTACTGTTAACGCACTGAACCGGAGCTGATTCAAAATTTACTATCAAAAATTGATATTATTTTGCCAAGAAAACACAGAATCAGGATCATTGACAGATTTTGTATTGGAACCAGGGAGCCAAAACGGATTCAGGATTATTGACAAATTTACTATCCGAGATTTTTTTTTTTTTTTGGTGAGGGGAAGAATGGGGTAGGTGGGGCCAGGAAAATTACATGAACTTGTGTAAGACATGGAAGCATATAGAAGCAAGTAGAATGCCATCACTCCTTTATGTGGGTGAAAATTATTGGGTCAAGTATGCAGCAGGATAAGAGGTGAGCCAGTTTAACTTTATATGCAAAAATTCAAACTTACAACCCTGAATTCATGGCATACATGATAATGTTAAAATTTTATTACGAGCCCAGAAAAAGCAAAAGAATAAGTATATAGGAAATGCTTGAAAACAAGAGGGAAGTCAGGAAGTAGTTATAAGTAGGTTACCGGAAGGAATAAATACGCTGAAGCATGCTAAGCATCCAAACAGGTCATCACGCTGAGTTTCTTTTGGAGTTTGAACCCTCCTTTGCCTTATTTTCCTACGCAGAACCACCTTTGTAATACGACTGCTACAATTAGGACAGTACATGCTATAATCATCATGAGTGTGTATCCTCTCCACTGCCCTCTCAAACTCCAGTTCTATTTCTTCCTCGTCACTTGTTTCCTCCAATACATCATCAACCTCTACACGTTCATCCGTTTCTTCCTGCAGCTGTGGGTTCGTGGAGGTCGGCAACTTGACCTCCTTATTGTGGATGACAGCACTCAGAACCTGGTTAATAGCTACATCTTTTAGTTTGGCACCCAACTCCTCCACTTTGACATTAAAATGAGACCATTCCGGTCCACTACCTACAAACCATGCATTGTTTGCACAAAACTCAAAATCAGATAATGTGGGAGCGAGTTTCCAGAAGTGCGCCATGTTGGCTGATGAATGTGCAATATGCTTTTGAAACAAAGATGGAAAGGCAAAAAAAATGGCGGGGAAAAATGATATTTGCTCATATATCTTGGATTTATAATTTACAGATAGCTAACATCTGTGATCATATATAAAACAGCTTAATGACTATCATAAAGGAGAGAAAAAAAAAGAATACCATTAAGGAAAATTTCCTGGAAAATAATTACTATGCGGGTGGAAATCTGCTAAAATTTTTATGACTATGTCTTCTTTTTTTTTTCCACTACTCTATATGGGCATGTACTAACCTCTATTTGCAAAAATGAAGGGTTTCTGATGAATATGATCAACCCGAGGATTTCCATTTTGATACGTCCAAATGCATTGGCGACACTTCCACATTCCTTCCATGTCAAGGAGTAACTTAGTTGTAATTTACCAAAGTTTAAAATATTCCGAAGTTAAACTTGTTTTTCAAGAACAAAATATGATTTGCATGAATATGTATTAGATATATGCTGGTGCACGTGGTACGTACCAAGATTTTGCAACAGATTAATGTATGCTGGTGAGTTTGACGTTAGTAAGAGTACTCCACAGACTCAGAGACGACAATTAGTGGTTGATGGAACATAAATCATATATCATTAAGTGCATACTTTGATGCAAAAGTCTTGAGCAATTTTCAGGAGAAAGAGTACTATTGGTTGTCACATTTAAGAGGGACGATGAAAAAATAATCAATAAATTCGTGTTCTTAATTTGTATACAAACAAAAAGGGTATATTAAACTTTATTCTCGATTTAGAGCTTTTCTACATAATCTCCTTATAGTTTTAAAAACTATATATAATCCCTTATAGTTTGGACTAAAGTGTCAAGGTGACGAAATTTACATTGCAGAGTCAACTAAAATATTAAAAGTACCCATGTGTAAAGTTAAAAATTATTTATTATCTACACGAGGGTTATAAATATATTTGAAAATTATAAGGAAATTATGTGGTAAAACACTAAATCATAAGGGGGTTATATGATAAAGTATAAAATCATAAGGGGTTAAAGTATTATGTATATTATATTTATATATTTTGATCACTTCAACCATCTATGTTTTTAAACAAGGGTATTCTCCAAATTTATCTATGTTTTTAAACAAGGGTATTCTCGAAATTTCTATAAGTTCCGTTATCTTTAATCTAAATTATGATAGGAATTATGTATAACTTTTGAAATTATAAGAGATTTATATAAACAATTGCTAAACCACAAGGTCCAGAAAAAAAAAAAAAAGAGTTACTCCCAAAATTTGAAAAACATGAAAGAAAAGAATCAGTCGTCCATTCGGGGGGGTACGGTCGGCTCTTCTAGTTTTGTCCTCAGCTAAATCGTTAAAATACCTACGTAATCTCAAACGCCCTAATTAATTACTCAGAATTCTAGGCTGGTCCAGAAGGGCGTTGACTTGGGCATGGCACCAACTGGCGGAAATTTATAAGATAAACCTCAAATCCTCAAGATAAATAAGTTATCATCATGATTAGTTGACTTTAGGGTGCACAGTCCCAAAGGTGAAGGTCACCTTACTTGGTCAAATTTACATGCTGCGGTAAGGAAAGAGAGAAAAGGCATCTGATCAAAGGAACGAAACGAAGGTAAGCCCAAGTCTTATTATTATTTTGGGATTGCAAAGATAAAATTAGTCAGGTATAAACACAAAATGATCTGGGGGGAAACAAACCCCGGCTGAGGATAGAAGTAACTTCAGGAGCTGTTACTTCAATAATAGCAAATTAACAAAGGATCTAGCCGGAAACATATCCTATTAAGTACTTGGTAAGCCCAAGTCTGTGGTCGAGGACAAAGAACCAAACGAGGTTAATATTTAATAATGAAAGGAGGAAATGGTATACAAGAAAGGTCAGTGAAAGAGAAACATCTGGTACATGCACAATATTTTTCATGTGAAAGAAAGAAAGAAAGGGCACGACGTTGAGAAGACTTTCATACGTCCTTGTTCACTTCCCTTGTTCGTATGCGAGAAGAAGTGGATAAAGATCGATCTTTTATCAATTTAGTGTTGCACAGAATCCATTTTCTTTCGACATTATGTTGATGGAGGGACAGCGAATTGTCCATTTCAGAACTCAGTGGAACAACGCCCAAGGCACTCCTTAAGACCCATAACCTTATCCTGTGTCGCAGCGATTTTACTGACCCTCCATTTTTAAATTTAGAAGCAGCAGACTGACAATGCTCGAAAAAAAAAAGGTTGCAGTAAATATATATATATATATATATGTATTGGCATCGCAAATTGCCCTTAAAAAAAATGCATGAAATTTGACTATACTGCCGTAAGGGCATCCACAGCGTGGGTGTAACGGCTCTGTATTATACCGCTACATGACACGGTCTCCCATTGAAGCCGGAGATTACACTATGATGCCTAATCCATTAGAAGGTGGAACCCATAATTAAATGTAAAATAATTCTAGCCACTAACGATTACATCTAATTTTAGCTTAAATTATGTAATATTATGTTATGAAGTTCAACTAATTACATTTCAAATTATTAATTAAGTATGAATTATTATGATATCTTCGCATTTGAGGTATCAAATATTTGTTTAATTTCTTGCATAATTATTTTTGAAAAAAAATAATATATAATTTTTGAAAGATAAAAAAATATATATTATTCAAACTTAAAAATTAATAATATTATTTTTTAAAAAATAAAAAATTCAAAATATAAAAAATTTAATGAAAGTTAGTATTTTATTTTTTAAAAATAATAAAATCATTTTTAAAAATTATTTTATTTATTTA
Organism: Coffea eugenioides; assembly: GCF_003713205.1. Taxonomy (NCBI): domain Eukaryota; kingdom Viridiplantae; phylum Streptophyta; class Magnoliopsida; order Gentianales; family Rubiaceae; genus Coffea; species Coffea eugenioides. The sequence continues at coordinate 49,080,632 of NC_040035.1, read as the reverse complement.
TGGGATATGAGTTATGCATTATTAAAATAAATATTTGATTTAATTATGAACCCATATTATTACATCTTAGGGAGTGTAATTTATTGTGAGTAAAAGTGTAATAAAATATGAAAAAATGGAATGCTGACACGTGGATTATACTCCACAAGTGCAATAGCATTGTAGATGCTCTAAGTAAAATATTAGTATAGCAGTAATTGATTGCTCACGTACCTTCATTTTTGTCGAAGTAAACAATCTCTTCAGACGTCTTTTCCACCTCCTTCTGGTCGCCGTCCACACTAACACTCGCCACCTCCATCTTGGGAGTAGTATCCAACAAATCTACAGCAGCTACCTCCTCGGCGGCGGGGAAGACAGTAGCGTTACCTCCACTGTTGGCAGCTACAGTTGGGATGTTGGCGGAGCGACGACGTAGCAGTAAAGCCTCTTCAACCACCTCCTCAACCCCCTCCTTGAAGTGATGCAACACTTCTTTTTTCTTCTCTACCTCCGTCCTAAACTGCTGCATGACTTCCATAATGTCGTTCCTTCCTGGCAGAGCTAGCAAGTAGTAACTACGATTTCCCAACCACCACCTTCTCACCAGCTAGAGAGAGATCTCCCTGTGGTGTATATTTTATGTGAGATGTATTCAGTGGCATCAACAGAATTAGGAATGACTAGCTGCTGGCTAGCTTGCAAAATTGCAAGTTTTTGTTTGGCCCAGCCTTTTTAAATATATAGCCTAGAGATGAGGTCACTCCAATTAAAAAGTGAATATTTCAGGGGAGGACGGGAGTTTTTAATAATTTCACCAGACTCCTTTAAAGTTTATAAAATTATACAAATCACCCCTATAGTTAAAGTTTTGATAACGAAATTAGTCCAATTATAAAAGATAACATTAAAAAGTATTTTAATGAGAAAGATGAAATTTTGATTCCATAAATACCCCTTATGCATGTGTATAAGTTATATTAGTAAACAAATAAAAATAATTAATACACATATTTCATTATTCAAAAAGTTCACATTTAATAAATTAGACAACATAAATAAATAAAAAACTACACCAATTATCACAAGATTCAGCAAAACATACTAGTTATCTCTTTTAGCATGATGTTTGCTATGATTTTTATAATTTTGAATAGAAATTTTTTTTGAATTTTTCCTTTATTTCTCTTTTACTAATATCTAACGATAAAGTAATTAAAGTACTAATTAACTATTAGTAACTAATAAATAAAAATAACTGTTAAAATTTTCTTTAATGATGAACGATGACTTGTATTTACAAAATAACATCAATTGATATATCTAATGAAAGAAGGATGGAAAAGAAAGGTAAAATTTGAAAATTTTTCTATTTAAAATCACGAGAATCATAGTAAATAACTAAACATCATATTAAAAGAGATGACTAGTTTGTTTTATTGAATCTTGTGATCATTAATGTAGTTTTGTTACTTGTTTGTGTTGTCTAATTTATTAAATGTGAACTTTTTGAGTGGTAAAATGTGTATATTAATTGTTTTTAATTTTTAATTATTTTTATTCAATTACTAATATAACTTATATACATACATAAGAGATATTTATGAAAACAAAGTTTCATCTCTCTTTTTAAAGTATTTTTTTAATATTAGTTTTTCTAACTGGACTAATTTTACTATAAAAAACTTAACCTCATGGGAGGTTTGTGTAATTTTATAAATTTTAACGGAGGTTAGTGAAATTGTTTGAAACCTCAGAGTGAGGTTTCTGAAATTATCCCATATTTCAGTGTCTGAGAGCAAGCTTCTAGGTCAACGAACGAGCTGCTCGTGATTACTCCTGGCCAGCTACCATTTTCCTCCTGTTTGAACGCATGACTATAGCTGTCCCTTTATTCCATTCACAAGCCAACCTAAAAATATATATATATTTTTTCTTTCACTTTGACTAGTCATTTTTAGCTATTAGCACCATATATATATGTAGTTATCTACATCAGAAACGACTCAGGAATTTCAAGAGTTGTCGTATCATAAGGTCCTTACTTAAATCGAATCTGTTATCTGTTTCAGTATCATCTATATCTTGATTACTCATATCAATGTCCTCATCTACATCTAAATTAGAAACAACTCAAGAATTGTTGTATCGTAAGGTTCTAAGCTCGATTCCCATGGCCATCGGTGGTATCTATACTTAAAGAGGAGCTAGCGATTTTCAAGTGAAGAAGGCGCGACAAAGATCAGATGGGCAAATCAATAATCCTAAAATTTTGGGAGGAAATTCGATTTAAAAGAGGATTGCCTGCAATTGAACATCCTGACATCTTCAGTCTTCACTTCACTGTGCTTGCAAGAGCACCGATCCTTGATCAATTCAACCACTGAACTCAACTGAACTGTTGTACCAGCTTCTCGCAACAATTACATGTGTCACTGCTCAAAAGTAAAGCCAATGTATTGTTGGGAGTAGACTCATCCCCGCTGCAGTTAATGCTAATTTTGGAAGCAGACTTGTCCCTCCCTGCTGCACCAAGTGAGTTGATAATGAAATAAATGCCCTTATTAATCCATGATTAGCGGATGCGGAAAACGTGGTGGTGGAGACTCTCTTATCTTCTCATACTTCATTTCGATTGAAAAAAAAAAAAAAATGAAGCGTGAGACACCATACGTTTTAGAAAACGAGTTTTAGGGTGTGAGCCATCTGGTTTTCTTCTGTCACACCACCATTGATCGCTGCTCTGTCCGTATCCTGATATTCGGATTCTCTTCTCCTCCTCCGTATTTAATTACTAAATCCTAGCGTTCTACGAATCTTCTTCGGTATTGGCTAGGTGTTGCCTTCATGCGCCAGCCAGCCCATGAGTTCCTAAAATTGGAGCAAAACAAAGCCAGAGAAGCTTGGCGTTAATCACAAGGGGAGTTTAATTTGACTTTGGTATTTTCGAAAATGATGGCCATCTTGTTTATACTTTTCCTTTTATTAGACCTTTCTCATCTTACGGGCCATCTTCTCTTATTATAACTTACTATCATTAATATTAGTGTCGTATTTTCTTGCTTCCTCCCAATTTTGTCGTCAAGTCAACGATTGAGGTTACGAAACATAAATGTGGTCGCTGGAGGAAAAGTTTGGGTAACTTCTAATAATGCTAAAACTGGACCACCGCTATAACCAAGCACGAAATAGGAACGTTAAGAATGTGAATCGCCATCTGCTGCAAAGATTTAAAATCATCCAGAATTAATGCAAAGAAAATAAGAAACACCAGTTATAGTTCAACTGCTTGAATGTGTAAGAGATCTGCTTCAAGTTATATATATATTGACTACTGCCTCATCACTGTCTTGCTCCAAATTTTAAAACAAAAATGAAAAGTCGAAGCATCATTGGTCGATTTGGGTCGCTAGCTCATGTAGCATGTATTTACCACCTTCGCAGGCAGGCCAGCATGGCTTGCAAAGTGTTTATCATCTGCATGATGCATGTGATGTGATTAAGATAAGGCTACCTGGGGTCGTAGATCAATTGCGGATCCGAGAATCTGATCATAATTTAGTATCTCAATTGAAGGTTATTAGAATTTTTTTCATTATCTGATTAGGATTCAAATCCTATGTTTGACAGTTGAAAATAAAACTGTGTTAGGAGGGATGAGTTCGAATTCTATGCTTGACAATCGGGGATGAAACGCCATTAAGAGGGGTGATAATATAAAATGCTTATGAGTTCTCTAGATGATCGTGTTTTAACATCTTATGCTATTATAGCCAGCGTAGATAGTTTTAGTGTAGGAAAAAAAAAACGATAGGAATAACCTGCAAAACCAACCGCGTAGTTGAGTAAATGAACCGGGGCTTCGAATCCTCCATCCTCAAAATAGTCTTTGTCCATTCTGTCCCTTATTTGTACAGTTATCACGTGTTTCTAACCCTTTGTTAGCCCAAACTCAAATAAATCGATAATAATCGATTTACAAATTTATTCAAAATCAATTAAAACAGATAATTCAAAACTTTTTTTTATTTTCTTTTTAACGAAAAAGAGTCTTGTTGATTTGGGGTAAAAAATAAAGAAGAGTTTTAGTTGATTTTTATATTTATGGTCAACAAGACTCTTTTTTGTAAAAAAGAAAATAAAAAAAGTTTTGAATTATCTGTTTTAATTTCGAGTAAACTTATTAATTAATTATTATCGATTTTATTTGAGTTTGGATTAACAAAAAATCAGAAACATGTGATAGTTGTACAGATAAGGAACATGTACTACTTTGGGGACAGAGGACATGAACTGGATATCTTTTACTACTTTTTTGTTACATCAAAGGAGTGGTTTAGGATTACTTCGCAGCACCATATGATATATGATCATTGCGAATTGACAAAAGTCAAGAGTTGGCGGCTGTTCACTATGCCAATCCACACGGTATTTTCTTTTAGATTTGGTATTTTCTGGACAGCGTTATTTATTTAGACTTTTGTCTTTTACAATCTGTACTACCATTTATTTAGACTTTGGCAGCCAAATATATAACAGTAAAAGACGAAATTAGTGGAGCACATAGCAATTTCTTTTTTTTTTTTTGTTTTGTTTCATTTAGTGTCTGAAAACAACAACAACAATAATAATAAAATAAAAAGAAGTGGGTCACCAGCAGGGGTGTCAATGGATCGGGTCCGGGTCGGAATTGAAAATTTCATATCCGAACCCGTTTATATGTAATAGACCCAGACCTGATTCGTATACTCGGCGAGTCTTGATTTTAAAATCCCGGAACCAGATCCGACGGATCCAGTTCAGATCGGATCCAAATTTAAATGTTTTATCGAAAATCAATTACAAATCCAATATCCAAACTTAAACAAATCAAATTATAAAGTTAAATCACAAATAACTCGCAATAGCCATTTCAAAACTAACCACAATTGATCTACAAAGTCATTACTAAATTGTTAATTTGATAAAAGAATGTATTTAGAAATATTTATATTTTATAATTATTAGTATATTGTTTGGACCTGAATCGGATACGGATTGAAATCCTATATTTCGTATTCGACCTCTTTTTTTGTTAGAGTAAACGGGTCCGGACCTGGGTATCGGAATTAATTTTCAATCCAAACTCGAAAAAAGTTTATCGAATTCGGGTCGGATCCGGATCTAGACCCGACCCGTTGACACCCCTCGTCACCTAAAAGCCAATTATCACAACTGAGTCGTTTATTTCAAAATTTGATTGAAAAAAGAAAAAAAGAAGTTAGTTTTAAAATGGAAGGTCCAATGCCACATCGGGTCAGATTAATCTAAACCATTGAATTGTATTGTACAATTGCTGGGGCGATTGGAATGAAAACCGATGATTGGCAGTGGGTTTGGCACACCTGTGTCTACGGGGTTAACATCCAAAGGTGCTCACAAGCCCAATGGGATGAGATTAACAACACGGGCGGCACCATCTTGTTTCCTTGCAAATTAGGGATCCCAAGCCTAGTCCAATTTTGCTTTGCCTTCGGATCCAACAATTCGTTTAGGCACAGACTTTCATCATGATTGGCAGTGGCAGTTGGCACAGGGTGATGCACTAGAAATTAACTCCCTTATAAATATTTTTAATGCATCACCAAGTCTTAACGTATTTGTGCGCTCAATAAGTAAATGAATGTAATTTTTACATAATAAATAATTTTTCCTCATGTTTAAAATATAATTTTCTTACTAGCAAACAAATGTTTTAAGATACGTTACTAGCAGACAAAAATTTAAATTTATTGCCCTAACAATAATGTTAATTTGTGATGCTAATGCCTTGCTCTATCTTCAATAACAACTCGAATGACTTGGTAAACTTTTCTTACGCCAGCTTCTTTCAGCCTTTAGGAGAACCACTCTATAGGTCGATGGGATGAGAATCCCACCTGCACTGAAAAAAAATTCAAAGGAGATGACAGAACATTCCTTTGATCTAGTGAAATTTTTATATCTATTAACTTCTTATACACAGTTTCTTTAGACTCTCTTTTCTATAAATTAGGATAGATTAGATTATAAAAATATTATCGTTATCGTAAAAAAAAAATAAAAAAAAAATCAGCCTTTAGGAGCGTTTTCTTGACTATTATCCAGAATTTCATTAAAAACCATTAACTAATATCCCGCATTTCATTACACTATTTTCATAGTATCCATTAACGCGAAACAAACTATTATGTCGAACTGAAATAAAATACCAACACCTTTTCTAAGGCCAACAACACCAACTTGAAATGAATTTAAAAAGAATAAAATTGATGAGCATATCTGGGAGCTGACAAAGATATTTCCAGAATCAGCTCTGAGTTGTTACTACATAATAGTAGGGTTTCTAGTTTAATAGTGGTGAGTGGTCTGACGCAGCAGATCCAATTTTGTATTTGTGCGTCCAGAGGGGCTGAATTTTGTATTTGTGGAGAGGGCCTGAATTCTTCAAGCAAACGTCAGATAATTCCAACTTCAGCAAAGTGCAAGTTGTTCGGCGATGCTTGACTACTACAGGGCTGCGCATGATCCATCAACTTTTCTTTCCATTCCCATCCAAACGAAGAAAGTTTTATTTATTTATTTATTTTGAAGGAAAAACGAAGAAAGTTTTAAAGACACCACCAAGTCCATATGCGTAATATCACCCAAGAACCCCCCACTTTTTTTTTTTTTTTTCGTTTTTTACCCAGGAACCCATCTCATTACAGATCGAGTTTTATTGCTCCTACCATACCATGCCATATTGTTGCATAGGTCTCATCGAAAATAACCACATTCTCCCTTCCCCACCGACCACACGGTCTCGATCGCACACCAGTAACTTCCAAAAACAGCAAAATATAACCAGAAGAAGTGAAGAACCCCAGCTGCTAGCAGTACCAGTAGTCAACAACGTTCCCCACAGCCTCTGTCGCACACCGATATCTTCCAAAAACAACAAAACATAACCAGAAGAACCCCAGATGCTAGCTAGTAGTAAATAACATCGCACGCAGGCTTCTGTGGCGTTCAGTCTCTGTGGGCAATCCACACACGCACACACAGGGAGCAAGAGGGATTTTGTTGTAATAAACAAGAAAAAGAAAGAAAAGATGTTGTCGATGGGGACATTTTGTGTATGCAATTCAATCACCGACCACAGCCATGCCGCTGCCCCGGGCCTAAGTGGTCAATGCCATCAAAGATTCTTCAATTTTACCAATCGGCGCAGAAATTTTGTCATCTCCTCTTCTGGGGCGGCCCAGAAAGGTCCGGTTCTGGCTGTCGCTACCGACGAGCCCAATGCCAAGCAAGCCGGATTCCAGCCCAGCCTGGCTGACCGCCTCAGGCTTGGGAGCTTAACCCAGGATGGCTTGTCTTACAAGGAGAAGTTCATTGTCAGGTGCTATGAGGTTGGAATTAACAAAACTGCCACCGTTGAAACCATTGCCAATCTCTTGCAGGTACTCTAATTTCACACTAACTTTTGGTACTATATACCAAAGATTGCAACTTTATGGGGCTTTACCTTTGAATTTGCCAATGCATGCATGCCTTCTATGGTTTTTGAATGATGAAATTGACAATCTTCTATTTTTGTTTTCTAATATATATGATTATCAAGCAGGTTTTATTTTTTCAGTTTTCAGAAATCGCTGTGTTGTTGTTGTTTCTCTGTCGAAATACTAGCAAGCTGTAAATTCATATGGGCTCTTATATAACTAGCATTTCTCTGTGTTTGCTTTGGGTTTTATGATAAAGTTTGGCAAAATTAGTGAACAAATTACAAGTTCAGGAATGGTTTGTCGCTGGAGTCTTCTTGACTCTGATCCTTGTTAATCTCTCGATTGACATTTTGCTGTTTTCTTTAGGAGGGGAGGGGGGGATGTCTTCAAATCTTGTTAGCATTGTTTGCTTTTTCTGATTGATTTGAGTGTGTATGATTCGAGTCATTGGAACCTTACACAAGGAGGGGAATGAACAATCAGTGGAGAATGAAGTAGAGTAGATTCATCTTTTTCTGTCCCTCTTGGTCAATAGGTTGGCTGGAACATTTGGTGGTTTGTCAGACAAGTTTGTTTCTTCCTACCCACTCTGTTCCCAAAGTTTTTTTCTTTTCCTACTGCCCCAACCATTGTAGCTTGTGTTGCTGGTTTATCTCTCCAGTTACATAATGAATTTGATAATTTTCTTTGTTTTGTTTGGATAATTTTTGTTTTGTTTTGTTTTGTTTTGTTTTGTTTGGATAATTTTCTTTCTTGAATATAGCAAGCCATGCATAATGAATTTGAGAACAGAAATGAAAGATGAGTGAGCTTTTCTCAGTTTTGCTGAAACTATGTTGCTTTGTTAAATTACACATTTAAAAATTTGTTGTGCAGGAAGTTGGATGCAACCATGCTCAGAGTCTTGGGTTTTCAACGGATGGATTTGCTACAACACATACTATGAGAAAACTGCACCTCATATGGGTGACTTCTCGCATGCATATTGAAATTTACAAGTATCCTGCTTGGTAGTAACCACACCACTGATTTTGCATTCATCAGTCAAAGCAATGGGCTTTTGCTCTTTTATATGTGTTTCATGTGGGGAGTCTCTGTGACAGGAGTGATGTAGTTGAAATTGAGACGTGGTGTCAAAGTGAAGGAAGAATTGGTACTAGACGTGATTGGATCCTTAAAGACTATGCCAATGGTGAAGTCATTGGAAGAGCCACCAGGTGAATTTTCATATTGACTGCAAGAGGCTAAGACCAGCGAGACGGTGTGCATCATGCACCTTAAATCAGATGTCTAATTAGCCCAACATTGTGAACCTGCTGATCTTTTTTGCATTGTCTAGGTTTTATTGTTTGGCTTTTTAAGAAATTCTCCATTCACAGTTTATAATCATGTTGTGAGATTTCCTACCATATATGTGGTTACATGGTATAAGCTCTGATCTTGTGTTTCAGACCTGTTACATAACTGGATTTGATTATGATTTCTATTGCAGCAAGTGGGTAATGATGAACCAAGACACAAGAAGGCTTCAGAAAGTGACTGATGATGTCCGTGATGAGTATTTAATCTACTGCCCAAAAGCACCTAGGTGGCTTCCTTGACCCTGATTACCTGTGTCATACTACTAAGTTATCATGTTCCCGAATCATTGCGTAACTGTGGAAGAACAAATTGCAATTATTACTGGAAATTGCAGAATAGTGTGAATTTGTTCTTCATTCTCTTGAAATGAGCATCTTCTGAATGTTCAAGAACCACTCAGTCCATTCGGTTCTTCTTTCGTGTTTCCAGTTAAATATGAATGTAACTCACCTGCTGTACAGTCCTGAGTGCCAAAGCATAGTTCTCTTTTATTCAACCATTTGGGCACTTTTATATATGCTATAAAGTAAGTTTTGAATAAACCATGAAAAAACACTAATTTTTAGTACACTAGAAAGACTGGCGGGGCATTGCCTCTTCTATGTAGTTACAGTAAAGGTAGTCCATTAGGAGCTGCATATTAAAATTAGCTTTCACAATATGGAGCCATTTCTTGTCGAACTCAACCAAATTCTTGTCTTATTTTGTAAAAGGTGGACATCTTTTAATTAATATAGATTATTTATCCAGATAACTCTGACGGAATTTTCGTCTGTTTTTTATAGCAGTGTAGATAAATGTTTCCTTATATGTGTCCTTGGATTCATTTTGCCCATTAGATTAGCATTTCCTGAGGAGAATAATGCCAGTTTGAAGAAAATTGCAAAACTGAAAGATCCTGCTCAATATTCCAAAATAGGACTGGTGGTGAGGATCTTATTCTAAATGATCATTTTTGAACATCTGCTCTCAAATATCTTACGTGCTTCTATGTTGGCAGCCCCGACGAGCTGATCTGGACATGAATCAGCATGTAAACAATGTAACCTACATTGGATGGGTTCTTGAGGTTAGTCTTCAACCATCACAATGCTGCAACTTCTGTACTGGAGCTATATTTGTTCAGGCACTTGCATGCTCTGGAATTCTTTGGATATTAGTTTCCTTATCCATCATTTCGAGTAGTCTAGCTAGAATGTCTATAAGTGTGATGAAAAGATCTGGTATTGGCACCACTTGTCAAAATTACTGGTTAGTGAGTGACCTATAAGCTTTGGCAAAAACTAGAAAGATATTCCTGTTGGTTTAGCACCTGGTTGAGTATTAAGTCAAGGCAATTAATGAGGTGTGAGAGATTCCTGCCAGCACGAGAAACACTAAGCTCCTGAAAGCCTTCATCTTAGGTCGTTGATTATGTTTGGTAAATATGATACCATCGGTTGTCTTTCCGATTCAGTAACAGATACTTTGTGATTGTTTATCCTAATGAATTCCTGCTTGCATCAGACTTAATTTTTGACTATCACTTCAAAGCACAACATTGATTTTGATGATCCTTACTTGTCTACCAGAGTATACCTCAAGAAGTCATTGACAATTATGAACTACAAACTATTACATTGGATTATCGGCGTGAGTGCCAACATGATGACATAGTCGATTCCCTCACCAGCCCTGAACTGGATGATGATGCTGCAATTCTTCAGACAACTAATGGGTCCCCTACTGCTAGTAGAGATACGGACAAGTGCTGCCAGTTTTTGCATTTATTAAGATTATCTGGTGATGGACTTGAAATCAATAGGGGTCGCACTGAGTGGAGAAAGAAACCTGCAAAAAGATGAAATCTGCATGTACTTCTGGTGGAGAAAGGCGAGCTTTTTGTTTGGTTGTGTTAAACACTAGTGCATCTCTTCTTCTTTTCCCTTTCTAATTCTTGACTTTTTCTTCTTCACAAGAGGGAAGGATTCTGTTTGAATTAGGCCCTCATTAGACAGTCAATTGTGTGTTTCCATCTTGTTTAATTCTGCATATGATAGATGAAGTAGCAGCATCGAAAGTGTTATTCATCACAACAAGGGATAGAGTTTGACCCTATGTTAGCTTAGCTTTCTTCAACCCAATGCATAGTCATGGACTCATCGCTGTTGAACTTTTGACTTGAATATACGTACTACGCTAGTGGAACGCAGGTCTCCGGCTGATGTATCGGTTGTTCATCATCGTCCATAGTGTACAATTCATCACAACATGTTGGATTGTTCTAAAATTTTATCCATGAATGATAACTGCTCTTCAGAGTTTGCAAGCTAGCAAATTTTGATCTCTATCTCATATTATTTATGCATCATTCACTTGATGATATCATATTGAAGAAGTTGGGCTGGTAACTGAATCCTACTAACCTCACATGCTTCATTTCTTAAAAGGGTTAAAAACAAAAAAGCCCTCTGTGATATACTTAATATACAGGAAAGTTCCTTGTGATTTTAAAACGTACAAAACGACACCTCATGTTTTGAACTAAATTGTAAAATTGACGAAATTCAATAAACTTAATGGAAATGATGGTCTCGGTGGTTAAATTTATCGGATTTCGTTAAGTTTTTCGTTATGTTTATCGGATTCCGTTAAGTTTATCGAATTTCGTCAGTTTTGCAATTTAATTCAAAACATGTGTACGTTTTGAAACCATGAAGAGTTTTTTTGTGCATTAGGTATATCACATGGGGTTTTTTTGTTTTTAACCCTTTCTTAAATCCAACATTCGTGATAGTAAGAGCGTTGCTTCATTTGACAGAAGTAATTAAACAGGTGAATGACGTTTCTTAAATCCAACTACTATCGAATGGAGATCGCAAAAATTTTTATCATTCGACAGGTAAGAAAGATACAAGCAATGGCGAAAGTTCTGTTGCGAACGTTTTTCCCTTGCTTGGGCCATATTTGTTAAGAGTATCATGATGTCCATTCAGCAATACATTTCAAATTTTGAGTTACCTACGAATTACTGCTGTTCTGAGTTCTCAAGCCAGCAATTTTTATCTTATATAGCGTTGCACCATTTCCTGCTTCATTTCTAAATTCTAACATTGCTAAAGCTTTCAGGATCAGACGATCATTGCATCAGACTTGGCAGAAGTGGTTAAATTGGAGAGTAAAGTTGAAGCAGCATGCGTTAAATACATATAATGAGAGTGATAAGCAAACTTATGCTTTATGCTTGTAGTTGTACCATCTAAACAACCTACTTAAACATTTCCCAGAAAAACAGAGGATAAGCTATTAGCATTTTAACGCGACATGTCATATGGAACCTGGCTAGTCCAATTTCCAGTAACAGTAAATCTCCATATCTTGACGCAAGGATAAGGAATTCCCGTGGCACTAGCACTTTTCCAAAATTTAAGTTCCCAAAACGTGGTAAAAGAGGAAATCAAGCCAGGACCTGACGATGACGAAGGAAAGGAGCCCGGACCTGGGACGGAAAAAAAAAGGACCTGATAAAGGGAAGAAGTCGGGACCTGACGACGGAAAAAAAAGAAGGAAAGCTCCGTAATTAAGGACCAAAATGCTTTTCCAGTGTGGTTTAAAGAACTTGGCATCTATGTGGGGAAAGATTATCTATTTTCTCATGTGTAGTTGTGAAAATAATCGGTAACACAGGGAAGGGGTTCAATCAATCTTCTAAAAGGGTAGCCTGGAAATTGGAGCAAACGGACCCGATCCTCGTAAATTTTCTAGTTCGAATCCCCAGATTCCCCACAAGGATGCTAAAAGCCTAGACCTGAAAAGAAAGATGGTCACCACAACCACCCGATAGCCTCGCAAAGATTCCGCGATCCAATCAATGCTAAGTGCTCGTGTAACCTATTCTTTTTTTTTTTTTTTTTGTCAGCAATGATGCATTTGTATAACCTACTCTATCCTAATCTAGGGGGAGGAGGAGCCTAAAAAGACTGTGGTAGAGAGCTAGTGGGTATACAGATCCAACTAGATCGAGGGAGTGCTATGGCACAACCCTTAAATTTTTTTTCGCTGCAGGTGAGATTTTAGCTTGTGTAACCCATTCAGCCAAGCGAAAGAAATATACGCACAAGCAAAGACTTCTTCTTTTGGCAGTTTTATCCAACGCATTCCGTATAGGGATGGCAACAGATGCGGATACCCACGGGGTCTATTGGGGCGGGAGCGAGGGGGAACTTTTCCCTCCCGTTTAGAAACAGGGCGGGGGTGGTGGTATACTCCCCCTGCCCCGCCACCCGTTTGAAAAAAAAAAAATATATATATATATGTGTGTGTGTGTGCATAATTACATATATAATGATATTATGAATTATACAACTAATTATGCTTATCTATTAATAAAAATTATTAATTATTTATACTAAATTTATTAATACATTTACATTAAATTCCTAATTATACTTAATACAATAACACTTTTTTTCTAAAAAAACACTAATAATTTAGTGATTGTATTTGCATCAAAAGTAAAAACTTGATTATTTTAGTTATATTTGTTTTATCATATTAAATTGTATTCAAATAACTTTTGTTAAATTATTTTTATAAATTTCAATTGTGAAATTACAATGAACAATAATTTAATAATATATTGATATTTTAGTACTTGATTATTTGCTCAAATTTAATTATAATAAAATTATATTATAAATTTTTTTAACCCCACGAATGCCCCGCAAGGAAAACGGGGGCGAGGCAAGAGAAATTAATAACCCTATCCTACCCCATTGCCACCCCTACTTCCGTATCAAGGAAAGAGCAAGAAGCTCAAATTTGCCCCAAAAAAAAACTGAAAATTGCAGTGGATTATCCGTTTCCCGTACATTTGTTATGGATGCGTTTTTGAGAGTAAATATCTGGTTTTTGTTCCAATTCTTCTCAATAAAACAGAGTAATAAGGGAGATGCGAGAGTATATTAGCATTTGCAATATTGAAGGAATAAGAACGAAGTCTTCATCAGCAATTGAAAAATCAATCAGAACTTCACTAAAATTACATATATCATATCCAAAACAAATATCTTGCCGGGTGTCACATAATGCAAGGAGGAACACCCAGAACAATAAACAGCCTAAGCCTTAGCCAACCTTGCAAATCCTTCAATTTTGTCCCGTCTTCCAAAAACCCACCTTTAAGGTATTTAATGCCTCATATCACCCGTGCTCTTTATCCAGGTCTCTCACGGTCAAACCGAACAGGCTTTGAACCAAGCCCTATTGAAAAACGAATATTCAAGTGAACAGTTTGAATGAATTAAAACAATGCTCATACAGTATACTGTACAAAATGAAAACCTTTATAACAACATATCAAATGGGACATCTGTCACATATAAGATGAGAGTCCAGATAAAAACCAGCATGTGAACAAGGATTGCAGAGACAAAAAATGAACAGATAAGGGCGTTTTTAGAAGAGAAACACCAAAACAAAGCTTTAACCAGCTCAGATAAGTGAATTATTCAAAACAAATTTCACTGGTTTTAATTCCAATCAGTAAATTTCACTGGTTGCACGAAGCAACCAACTAATGTATCAAGTCGTCATTATCATAGGAATCCAGCCCTATTGTCCTTTCAGATCCCAAAAGAAGAATTTAACACTTGCAGACTCTAAACGTTGGCTGCAAATATGTCTAATGTTACTTTTTCTCCATTGTAAACAGATGATTTAAGTTCAATTTCATGGTAACAGCCATTGATATTGTTACTTTCACGATAAGGCAGAAAACCTGCTTCATTCCAAGTAGGAAAAGAGGAAAACCTTGAGCATTAACTTGCAGCAGGAAGATAGACCCTGATAATGTCTTTCGTTGTGACTTTCCGCCTACATGTAGGGCATTTATTCTGAGCAGCTATGGCAGACTTGATGCATGCCTTACAGAAAATGTGACCACACTTGGTTGACATTTCCTCAACCAATGGACCCATGCAAACTGGACAATTGAAGGTAGGCTCCTTTGGTGGGGGCGGTGGTGGCAGTGGCTGCGACACCACAGAATTCACATTATCTCTCTGCAGTTCCGAGAAAATAATCAAACTGGGAAAAATCACTTCATATGGTGATCCAACTAAGAAAACTAAATCAGATTACAAAGTGGATGAATACAGAGAAAATAATCAAACTTGGAAAAAATGCTTCATACAGTAATCCAACTAAGAAGGCTAAATCAGATTATGAAAGTGGATGAATTTAGAACAAAATGTTATCAGCTTTACAAACAAAATGATCAAGTTCAAGAAACTTCATAAATCAAGAGCTACAAACCCATCATTCAAGAAACTTCATAAGGCACAATTATGATATACATGCAGAACTAAGTCAGAATAGTTAGCATCTTTTCTTCTAATTTTCTGGGGAGTAAGGAAAAACCAAACAAACACAAAATTTAGTTCCGTAAAAACATCCATAATCAGATGACCATAAGAGGAGATACAACAAATTCAAATAAAAATTAAGATCTAAGAGTTAGTCTTGTCTCTGGTATTATCATTACCATAATTATCAAGGTTTTCTAGAATAGAATGATGATATCAGTCAGACCCCTTAATCACTCAGGTATTTAGTAAGAGAAATGATGTCCATAATTGGAACACTGCCAGCATGCACGTTAAATATAACTCAAGATTTACATAATTTAACTGTAACACCTGAGAAGAAAAAGAAATGAGGCAACCTAATTATAGAAAAAACCTTCACCAGGGAGAAAAGGAACCAGGTAAAAGTAAAATGATCTATACTGTCAAAAAGGTGAAACTAAAATGCTCTATCTTGAACCGTGAAACATAAAAATGCAATCTTCAACCAGGACATAAATTCATCAAGTTAACATTAACTCAAATCAAAATAGCAATTTTCTAATCAACACTCAAAGTGTGGTGCAGAATAGATTAAAGCAGCCATAGAACCATAGTATTACCCCAGAGTTGCTTGCACCTTCCAGGTTAATGTAAAGGTCGCAGTTTATAAATGTTTGGTTTGCAGAGACTCTTCTGTGCTTGTTTCGACCATTTTGAGTCCCTCTAGATGATCGTTCGTCTGCAATTGTTGCAAATAAAGTCACAGCATTAATCCCCCCCCAAAAAAAATAGAAACAGGGTAAACTAAAAATTTTATATGACTAATTTCTTTTCCTTAATTGTCATATAGCAAATGTCCAATAATTCATTGAAGGGTGAAAAAGAAGATGTCATAGAAATTCACCCAAAGAAAACAAATGATTCAAAACAATACTTTTAGGTAATCATTGTCTGTACTGGCTGTTGCCATTCATTTACCAGTAGAAATATTTTTAAGTAAAGAGTATCAACTGTGATAGCTAGCAAAGAAAGGACATCTCTATAAAAATAGCCAAATGGCATATAGCATGTTAAGCGAGTAAATCAGAGCAACTAAATAACTACATCTGTCTTTAGAGGCACATGACCTCATGGACACAATCAAAAGATAAACTTGACAATGATTTTAAAAAAAAATGTTTCGGGTGGCCCTGTAAATAAAGAACTTGAGTCAATCTCAAAGTACAACAAAGCACTCAAACCCACAAATTAAGCACATGTCTCAAGATGGCAAAACTCAAACTAATGTCTGTGAACAAAGGGAAATGGAAGAAGTACCAGAGTCTACATCAACGACGATCACCCGCCCATGATTCCTCCTAGAATTGTTTTTAGCCTGAGGTAAACGAAGACAATCTTTAACACTATTAATCATGATGCCAGAATGCCATAACAAAGACAAAAATAAATCTCCAAGAGACGTGCTAAATCAAAACAAAAACGCAAAGGGGAAGAGTAGATGAAACAAAGAAGGAAATCCATACCTCTGCAAACGCCCTAGGCGAGGATATCATCACATCATCATCAATTGCCTCAAGATCAATTGGGCAAGGTGGGATAGGACCAGCTCCCCAGCTAGTTTCATAGTCTTGAGACTGAGAATGAGCTGAAGGTCCCACTTGGTCACGGTTATCACTTGGTGGCACTGCATTTAGATCAACATTTAATCCTGTTTTCCGCCTTCGTTGAGACCTTGAATATGTCCTATGTCCCTGGGTGCTCATCACAAATTTGAGTATGGCCTGACAGGATAAGGCACTCCGAAATTCTTACTGCGAAAACAAATCAAATTGCACAATTAGAGCTTAGGATGAAAAAAGGCGTCAACCATGTAGTAAGAACCAATTTCTAGATCAACCAAAACCCTCTTAACGTCAAGAATAAAAAGCAAAAACAATCAAACCCAGTCCTTCACAGTAAGAACCAATTTTGAACTTTTGAATCTAGCACGAAGGTTAGACAGCTTACAAGAGATGACAACTACAGGGCAATAAGAAGTTTTTTCCTTTCGATAATCTTATGACCTGATTAAGTATCCAAAAGCTAGAAGCGTCAAGCATCGCCAGACATTCAGTCGTTAGACAGTCTTACTAGAAACTAATACTACGATTTAACTAAACACGACAGATGTAGGCAAAAAGATTCAGAAATAATCAGGTATGGTCAACAGGACAAACAGTGGTGATGTTCTCAATGAAACAAAGCTATGTAATAAAGACCATAATCGTCTGATACAAGCAATCCTATGTGAACCACCAGAATGATACAACAAAATAGCGAATGTCTACTAAAGCTTGCTGGCACAAGACTTAAAAATCGGCTCAAGTGGGAAAAGTCGGTATCTTTAAATGACAACCACAACCTAAAGCAGAAAACTGCCACCAAAACCATGAGTTGAGAGAAAAGTAGCCATTCTACAAGCAAAATCTGAGGAAAGTCTTTACAATGTAAACAGGAGAAAAAAGTTTGGATGAATAAGTTTGCTAGCAGTTTGCTTTTCTTAAAAAAAAAAAAAAGAAAGAAAGAAAGGAAAAAAAGAGAGGAAAAAACTTTTTTTTTTTACGCAGCAAAAGTGTCTAAAATTTTTCTTACAAGCTCATACCTCAATTCTGAAATGTGAAAAAAATGAAGAGTAACCGTCCTCTTCACATTTAATCATCTAATTAAAATAAAGTTACAAAAGATTGGATCAGTATTCAAAATCATCGTCAAAAGTCTTTTTTTTTTTTACAAAATATGGTGATCGGTTAATAGAGCATATTTACTTAAAAAAAAGGAATAAAATTAAATCACTGCTACAAGAACATTTATGTAAAAAGGCCCCAAAAAATATATAGCTACTAATCAGAAAAACCACTACTTCCTTCAAAAAAAAAAAAAACAAAAACAAAAACACTCGACGATAATGATTTTTTAACAAAAAATTAAACTTAAAACAGCAGATGCCTCGATCATGAACCGACCCAGAAATCGACTTGGAAAACGAAAGAAATTAGATACAAAATTTATGTGAAAAAACGAAATAAGGGGAGAGGATGGGGATTAGAAACCTGATATGTAGAGGTGGATGGGCGATTGACACTTGGTCTTCTCCGCCTCTCTGGCTAGGGCTTTTAAATAGAGAAGGGGAAGGAAGGGGAAGCGTTCCAGTACTGGTATTAGTATTTTTAGAGAGAGAGAATTGTGTGACTAAAAGGAAACAGCAGGATGGGGGATGGGGCGGACTGTCAAGTTCCAGTTTTTGACCAGAGAGATTGGGAGAAACGGATGCGGGTAAGCAAAATCGGTGTTTAGTATTAGGGTCGGGGCCGATGTTGGATCCGAAGTCAGTTGGAGCTAGACAAGGTGACACGTCGCCTTCTAAGAAAGGAGAAAGAAACAAAAAGGCGACACACGGTCCAATTTTATGATTGTTTCCCCCCACTGCTTCCGTTACCGCGCTTCGCTGTACTTTGCGTACTTGCCCGCGTCAACGTTGGTTCAAACCTATGGAGTTTCTTTCTTTTTTTTCCCCCCCTTTTTGGAGCCTTTTTTCTTTTTTTTTTTGGGGTGATTAAGTCATGGAGTTCCTTTTTGCTTTGCTTACTGCACTTTTTTTCATCAAAATTCTTCGGACCTTTGGAATTAAAGGACAACATTGATGATTGAACATTTGAACCTGTATTGTTAAACTTTTCGAGCATTCACTTAGTTTTCTTCAAATTTACAAATTGATTTGCTTTTCTTTTAAAAATCGACAATTTTACATTTTAGAACTTTGAAACGACGTGGTGTGATTACAATTGCATTTTACTGCCATATATTTAGTTGTTTTATTCATAGTTATTTAATTCGATACAACAAAAAACTCGCCAGAGGGACCAAATCAATGAATCACTGATTAAACAAATAGATATTAAAATAATAATTATAAATATAAATTTTTATATACATAATAAAAAAGTAAACAAGTATGTATAAAAAATATTTAGTTATCAAATAAAAGCTAAGTAAAGTTTCATATACATTTAAATGAAAATTTGATGTACAAATATTATCAAAAGCATACATACACTTTGTTACAAAAATAAAGATTCAAATAGGTCAGACCAAGTTTGACCTAATTAACTCCTTATATGGTCAAATAATAGGGTCAACCCAACTCGATAATCAATTCATCTGACCGAACGATTCAACCACCAACTAATGATAAGTTGAGGGGCACTTTTGGTGTCAAATATTTTTTTCATCCTTGAAATACTTTTTTATTTTATTTTATTTTTTTTAAATTGAACTAATTTGTTACAAGAAAAATTAATTTTAAAAAAAATTAGTGATATTTTTAAAATCTCAAAACAAGATAATGAAACTGTTAAAAACCTCAAATGAGGTTCGAGATTTCTAAAAAAATCCCTTTATTTGCCGTAGGCTAGAATTCGTATCGTCAAACCGGGACCGAGGGAGCTGGAACTTGGTAGTTGTATAGATGGGTCAAAATGCATCCAACATTGAACTCACTTCTATGCTTTTGAATTTGCAATTATGTTGAACCCATTTCTACTAATTTTGTAAAACTCAATCTAACGGTCCATAATTATAACCTTTTACGTACGAGATTTTTCTTGGAATTTCCAACTTCATCTACCATATTTTGTGGCTTGGCAACCGAGTATAAGTTACCACACATTAAAATGAAGCCAAGTTTTTTACCAAATGAACATGAGATTTTAAAGAACCAAACTCAAATCAAGATTGATATTTGTTTGGTTCATCTTTTGACAATTACCAGAACATAATGATTTGCCCTGTTTGATATGCTCAGCGCCAGAAAAATCTACCTACCGGCTTTTATGTGATGGTGAATATCAAGTGCTGTTCATCCTCCGCCAGTCTGCCTCCGTAGTCCGTGTACAGCCCCTCACTATTCTGAGGTTCGCAAAATTATTAGTACCGTAGTATGTCAAGGCCGGGGATTGACCACAAAAAAAAAAAAAAAAAAGTACGTTAAGGCAGCGACAAACGGTTCCCAGAAGTTAGCAGAACACTTATGAGTGGAAACACTACTACTACTTTCGTTGATCAGACTGTGTCCATCGCAAGTTTCAGGGTAAAATGAGGGAGTCGCCCTTATTCATGAGGAAAAAAAGCCATATATGAAGTGATAACAGTAATATAAAAACCAAAGGGCCATGGAGCTACCAGATAGTTTGATTATACCAGGGAGCCACATCAGAAATTTTGTATCTTAAACAAAACGCATCAATAAAGCATAGCAATTAGCATCTTCCAGGTACTTGCTTCAATGTTGTTCCTAATCTCCTTCCATTCAGTTCCAGAAGAAAACCCAAAGACCATGCTACTGAACATTATAATGTAAACTATAGTAGTACTAACTATTAATTCCTGCCAGATGAAATTCGCAAGTAGAGACACAAAAATCCAGTACTCTACCTTCCAACGAGCTAGAAATCCCCAACAATTTATGGTTATTGGAACAATCCGAGTACAGTAAACATTTGGAATCGCATCACATACAATTGTAAAAGATAACACGAACAAAGTTGTCTTACAGTTACACAGTTCAATCAGAGTCATTTTTCTTATTTGTCCTGTCAATAAATTAGAATGAAATCGTGATCGTTGCTTTTATGCGAACAACAAACTCTAAAACAAACAAGATTACAGTTAAACTTACTGGGGAAAATTGTGAAGGTATGCCATCATAAAAGCTTCTCTGTCAACCTGATCATGAATGAATTCACAGCAATTGAATCCAAAACTATCCAAGATGATTCAAATAGTTCGTGAAAGTACTCAGCTCCTGTCTCCTCAGCCGCACTTCTAAATGCAATCCCAAATGCATTTCCCTGAACTGCACCGAGTCGCGGCTTCCCGCAAACCCCCACCATTAATACTTTATCCCGTTCTTGAGTATAACAAACACAGACTAACGGCTTCATCCTTGCTCCCTTTTCCCGTAAGGCATCCATCAGAAAATAACCAAATTTAGTTAAAGCCTGAGGGCGACATAACACCTTTGTATCTGCTGAATCTTCAAGCTTCACCCACCGAAATTTACTCCCACTTCTTATTGATCCTTTCTTGGTTATGGCTGAGCTACCTTGTCTAAGAATCGACCTTTGCACTGAGATAGCATGTTTCATCCCAATTTCGAGCTTATCAAGCTTGTTCAAGGACAATGCATCATAAGCAACCCCAAACTGTTTTGAAGCAGAGGAGCCATCGGATTCTACGGATGACTCTAACAGGGCGGTAACTCCATGCACTACATCTGCTGCAGAGACCCTTGAACTGTATCCGTGCAATAGTAAGAATCCTCTAAAATAAAAATCCGTGAGACCAAACTCTGGAAGATACTGCTCAAACATGTCCTTCATCCTTCTCTTGATCTCAACACTCATATACTGAAACTTTTGTTTGCACTCTTCCCGGGCAAACCCCATCCGAGCTAAAAGAAGCTGCATCTTCTTTATGCCATTGTCACTCCAAGTCTTTAACTTAGTTGCAATGTAAGATGAACACAACATCGAATCAAACAAGTTCCATTCTTGTAAGAGCATCAGCCTTGGCTCATCCTCGTATGAGATTCTTGAAGTGTCAGGTGCAGTGACCTTTGTTCCATCTTTGAGAGTAACTGAAGTAATAGTGTCCAAATTGCCTGAGCTATTAATATGCTGCTCAAGCTCCATTACCCCAGCGTGGTATCTCTCTTCTGTTAATCTCTCGTGAACAAACTGGTCAGTTAAAGCCACACAAGCCAACCAAAGCAACTCATTTGTGTTTTTCCTGAGAGAATGAGACAGTTCATACATCAAACAGCCAGATGGCTTCCCATGAAAGGTACCCATAAAGTAGTACTCTTTCTTCAACTTTCTGAAAAGCTTAACTGGGTCATTCTCACTTTCTTGAGAAACCTTCCTCCTCTTTCGAGTCCCTTGACTCTCACCACCATCTTCCTCCTCACCCTCACTGTCATTCTCATCCTCACTATCCGAATCGTCCTCAATCTCATCATCACTATTCAAATCACCGGCGTTAGCCAGCTCTGAAATGTCAAAATCATAAGCCAAATCAGCCTGGTGCTCATCATCCTTGGTGTAAAGCACCACAACACGATCATTCCTGTCGCTCAAATTATGCAAGTGGATGGGCCTGTGGCTATCCACCACAAAAACACAAGCCGAAGGACCAATTTGTAATACCCTCCTAAGATCTCTATGACAACCCCAATTAACTAACAAAATTGTAATGGGTTCCTCAGACAAGGCACACAAATTAGGTCCCGCATATTTATGAATTTCCTTAAAACTGGAAACTGGATAACAAGCATATCTAACGGAATCAGATTCAAGAACATGGCCAATTATCTTTAAAGCACAAAGCGAATCCACATCAGAAGTTGAAGGGAAAATTAGCAAAGGAGTGGACGAAGCTGAAGCTAAAGCCGATTTGCGCAACCGCAAGTAAAATGATTCTATACTTAGCTCTCTCACCATAATTCCTTAACTGAGCTATGCAAAAATAAGGAAAATCTAATCTTTTTCCAGTAAAAAACAATTCTGAGCTCATTACAGAATTATGTTCCGCATGGGCATTTATACAAGCACTTGGATGGGACCTTTAAATCTTATACAAATAGAAAATGAGAACTATTTGTGAACCCAATTTGCGGATCTATGGGAGAGGAAAGGAGAGATCGAAGTCAGATTCAGGGTTTTGTAGAAATACCTCGAAGGGGAGAATTAAGTTGAACCCGGAAGAGGATTGAAGCTGGAAAATCAATTATATGAGCCCACAGCACTTAAATTGTTGTCGTTCCGTTGAGATTTGTAATCTGAGGAGAAGAAAGTGATTTTGAGGAAAAGAGGATTTGAGCTTTGAATAATGAATACTTCTGCGAAATTTTGAAATTTTCAACGACCGCCAAATTTTGGCGGGTGAATCATTCGGCCTGAAACGGATCCATATTGATCTGACGAAATTAGCCTCCGTTTGAATAAGTATTTGAAGCCTGGCTCGCTTTATCAGGTCACGTCCCTGCAATTTGTAATCCGCAACCTTTAACTTATTTTGGTTTTGCACTTGCGTCCTCCTTTTCTTTTTCAAATTTAGCTGGGAGGTCAGTGGAAATTGTTTAAGCACACTGGAGTTACCTGTAAATCAATTGATCTTTTTGACATCGAATTGTAGGATGATACACCGCGATTTTCATTTTGGGCCAAAAATTATTAACTTGCATCATAAACACAATTTCGAAATATTTTCAAATCTTTTCAATTACATTTTTTTATTTCATATATACATTACATAAAAAAAAATGTTACAGTAATTATTTCAAAATTTGGATTCCACAGTCGAATTTAGATTAGTTATCATGCACTTAATGATAACAGTAATATACATACTATCAGTGTATAAAAGGATTCATACAATTTCTTAACCAAGTTGTCTGACTTTTTTTAAGTGCTTCCAATCCCAACTTTTAGCCCTAATAGAAGATCAACACTAAGTGTTTGGATAGCCATTATTGGGCCAAAAATTATTAGCTTGCATCACAAACACAATTTCGAAATATATTTTTATATTTTCAATTACTTTTTTTTATCTCATATATACATTACATCAAAAAAAAGTGTTACAGTAATTATTTCAAATAATCCCCTGTCAAAAAAGACATCAGTATGTGTGTCTTATACTAGACACTCATGCAGGAAGCCCAAGGTTTTATACTAGACAACAAAGAGTATTTGGGAGAAGAATTAGGAGGACAAATCCAATGAAGGCCTTTTTTAAATTGAAATGAAAAGCCTGGTATAACAATCCATGGACACAGGTGACAGGACAGCTTCCATAGCTTGGAATTGCTATCCTGCAATATGCATGGGGTCTTGCAGCTGTGCCAGTGTATACTATGCTTGCGATTTTAACCTTGTCTTGGTTCATACATTATTGTCTGTTACAGTTAGAAATGCTAATTTAAGAGTGCAACAAATCTCTAACTATCTTGCCCCTCCTGATTTGTGTTTGTGGAATTGGCTTGAACATTGGCTCTTGCGCAACAACCAGCAAAAATGGAACTAAAGGCAACATCCTTTTTTAATTAAAGAATCTGCCACTTTTCAATATTTTTGTATTTCAGAAAAAATGTAATCAGAAATTGGTAGCTACATCGTACAACACTAGTTAAGATTTGGCACAAAAACACCAGTGACCAGTTCCAGGACAAAAGAAGACCCGAAACCTTAAATTTATTGTCCCAACCAACAAGACAAATTGAGAGGGGGGAAAAAATGCACCAAAACTCCTTCAGGGCTATTTACAGGTCCATCAAATGGGATGAATAGACACCAGAAGGTAAAATTCCTCATTTTCCAAACCATGGAAAGCAGCATCCCTGCAGAGAAGAGCAAACAGACACGAACGCTTTGTCATGCACTGATATGAAACCAAGGATCATAAGAGGCCACAGTTAAAACGACAGTTGAAACTTGAAAAAGGCATAGGAAATATGAGAAGGGCCCTAGGTTGAAAAAATCACTGGGTCGATGGTTCTTGAATCGATTGCA
The DNA here is from genome assembly GCF_003713205.1 of Coffea eugenioides. Classification (NCBI taxonomy): domain Eukaryota; kingdom Viridiplantae; phylum Streptophyta; class Magnoliopsida; order Gentianales; family Rubiaceae; genus Coffea; species Coffea eugenioides. The sequence continues at coordinate 49,055,855 of NC_040035.1, read as the reverse complement.
CAGCATACCTTACGATCGCCACTGGCATTTTGCTTCCGCTTCATGTGGTAGGATGGCTCGAAATTATTGCCTGCTTGGAGATTTGAGGGGCCGGTATGCCTTTCCTCGCGCACCTTGTTGAAAATATGAGTGTAATTATCAGCTGATTGAGGATTGTTCTCGTCCCAGTCACCAAATCTTGGAACAGCAGCACCTCTATCAGGCTGCATTTTACATGAAGGTAGATGATCAGCTAGCAGATCAAGAACAGAAACCACAAACACAACAAAGCACTAAAAAAAAAAAAAGAATCTTTTGGAAAGGATAAACATGTCCAGCGTGCGTTGAAGTTCTAAAAACAAAGTCAGATCCCTGCCCTGCAGTCTGAAATCATTGATCCATGGAAGTTTGAAGATTAGATTAGAAAAATATAAACCACAACTTACACTTTCCTCCACTCGACTAACTTGCTTCATACGGGACTTCCCATATGTCCCATGGCTGCTGTCATGCGAGCTCTTTCCATCCCAAGCAGGAGATGTGCCACCTCTCCCTGCTAACTTTGCCGGGTGATGTGAATGTAGTGGCGACCGCTCGAAGCTGTGCTCAGACCCTGCACTCTGTCTGGTTGGCCGACCAGAATTGTGATGAGTTGACTCACCGGAGGTCCTGCGGCCTGGATTATCAGTACGTGCAGGAGAATCCACAAATTGCCTGAAATTACCATCTTCCCTACTTCCACGATACTCGTGCTGTGCCCTAACAGCTCCCCGTCCCACTGGTTCCTCCGTTTGAGGTCTAATATTAGAGGGTGCTGGAGATGGGGGAGCAAACTGGCGAAACATTTCTGGATTTTCCTCGGGGTCGTTGGGATTTATCATCTTTCCACCTCTACCTTTCCTTGCATTATCGAAGTACCGTGTGTAGGGAACATTTTCTTGGCTGTCCCAGTTGCCAAATTGAGGTACATGGGGGCGCTGAAAAGTGACAATTACAAACACACGATTGTTATTTACTCAAATATGTATGGCTTCACAAAAGTTTCCAATTAGTTGTAGCAACTATTCTATGATTCTCATCAGTTGAATCTAATTCAGGGTTCGCAACTCCTCCAGTTTTTAAGAACTCAGCAATTCCAGGCCATGGTTGTTTTTAGCAGTAGTAACACATACCGTGAAAGCCCATAAGAGTGATCAATAAAGACACATATTTCTCTATACCTGGGGCACTTTGATAGTTTGTCCCCAGTAGAAAACTATAGAAATCAACATTCTCCCATAATATTCCAGAATTTCCTTCTTCCTGTTTTCCTTACTAGTGCCTCGCAGTCTCTTACTGGAATTGCAACAATCTGACTACCCAACCAAATTAGCCATATCATTGCGGGCGTAAAATAGAAGACACAAAAGCACGTGCAATGCAAACCCCACATTTTATCTTTAAAGAGCTAATTAGCTATCTTAACCCCATCACCAATCAGAAATGCAGGAACAACAAACATAAAAGCCACCGCCTAATTCATCCAGAACAAAAGTCAACTCTATTTTGTCTTCGTACTTTAACAACTGGAAGACAACTGCAGGACACAAATCACCCAAGACATGGATCTCTTTGGGGGGGAAATGGAAAGAGAAAAGGCAAAAAAATTGTCAAGAAACCACGAGGGATTCAAAAGAAATAATACTTACAGCGTATGGGAGAGAAAAAAAGAACAATTGAGTTGGGCCATGACAGATTTTAATCTCAATAACAGCGTGGTAGCAGCCATTGGAATATAAACACATAAAGTAAATAACTTTCATATATAACAATCCATTTATAGCATAAAAAATCACTAGAGTGGTGTGAAAAAAGTAAGAACAGGTTATGAAAAAAAAAAAAAGGACGAGATAGAACTTACTGCTGCCATTTCTTCAACCAAGATGTTGATTAAAAGCCAAGAAATGGCAGTAGAGGATAGCTCTTTTCAGCAAAGAAGCAAATATGATAGAGAACAGCAAATCAAGCCTTCTCTTCCCCAGGGAAAAAATGAGAAAGCTCTTCAACTACCCAAGAAACCAACGGAGAGAGAGAGAGAGAGAGATGGGGCAATTAAAGATTTAAAGAGGATTTGTAGCAGTAAGGGAGGAGAGAAGAGAGAAAGGTACATCAACCATTGACGCACGCCACCGATAAAAGTTTTGACCATTCCCATTCTTCTTACCAAGTCTTCCCTCGTCTCGTTTACGAAGTCTTCTTCACCGTGTGAGAGAACGAGTTACCACGGAGTGGGAGGAGTACGAGGACTAGACCAGATTTAAAGTTAAAACAACAACATATAGTAGTAAAACAAATTTAGCAAGTCAAAATCAACTACTAGTCCGAGTATTCAACTTCGGCCCCTCCTCTCCTCTGACCATGAAAGCGAATACTGCTACTAGTCTACTACTACCACTTCAGTCCAGTTTTTTTCATTTTTGCTGGTCTGTCTTTGGGGTTCAACAATTCACACCAGTACGTACACTACGGTACAACTGGGCAGCTAGCTAGCGTGCTTGCTTGGCCCTTAGTTAGCTTTGATCGGCTGATGACTGGTCTTCTTCTGCTCATCAGCTTTGATCAGCTGAGAAAAATGGTCGATTCACTCTGTATAGGTTACTAGTAGTAAGTACCGTCCGATGACCATGGAAGACCGAAGTTGCACCGCATAAGCCTCTGAATCGTTGTCTGTCATTCTTCTTCCCTATTTGATTTGGAAGTAGGCTGAGACTCATTTTACTAAGAAGTTAAATCATTTTGAAATCCAAATCATGAATAAAGAATTATACAGTTAACTGTTTGTCATCTTCCACGAACTGGAAACTTGAGCTCGAGTGCATAAACCAAGATGATGATTCTCCTCTTATTACCAAAAAAGAAAAAAAAAAGGCCTTAATATCTCAATCTGGAATAATTAATTGATTTCATCAAGAATGAATATAGAAGCAGTCATATTAAATATAAATATGCTACGCACCCGTAATTGCTTACGTAATGAGAAGCGGGTGCAAGCTCTGGACGATCACCTTATGCACGAACTTTTCATGGTCCCCCAGCCCCATGTAATAATCCACGTCACCACGCGTAAGAGTGTTCTTTTTTTTTTGGTGAGGTTACCGGGTCAATCTTTACGGGGCCGACTAATCCCCTGCGGCCCGAGTCCGGCGCCCCCACCCGACCAAGGCACGATAAGTGCACAGGTGTCTCCATAGCGCATTTTCGAACCCGGAACCTGAATGTCCCAAGGGAACGCTGCTACCATGCGGCTAAACCCGTGGAGGCGCGTAAGAGTGTTTCATTTACACATTATTTACAACTGATTTACATATACACTGATTTACTTGAATCATCGATACGTTTTTCAGTCACATTTTTATTTTACATAAATTACATTAAAAAAATGTTACAGTATTTTTTAAAAAAAATTATTTCAAATAATCTGCTATCCAAACACACTTTCTGAGAGTTTCTTGTTACTTCACAACAAAAAAAACTCTCGATTTTTATGTATTTATTTATTTATCATTTTATAATGCTCTCTTGGGCAAGATTTGCGAGGGCATGTTAACATCATAGTCTTCCGTGACTGTCAAATAAACAAAATAAATGCAACTTAATGCGGAGAATTCTGTGGTGGTGATGGCAAAGAATAAGAAAAGGGCGAGTTGATGGTTGGTAGCACAGTTAATGGTTTGAAAAGAAAAGAAAAATACATCCGGATTCATTCAACCTGAAATCCTTTTTTTGTAAACTTGCACCTCATTGCCCCCCCCCCCCAACCAACAAAATTAAATTGCTCTTCGTCTTCGGTGGGTTGATTGAATTCCAACTGGTATTTTAAAACATCAATTCCTCATTGAACTCAAATAGTTGTCAACGAAGACCTTAGCGCAAGAGGTCAAGAAGAAGAAGAAGAAGGACAAGAGAAGAAGAAGAAGTAAAGGAGCAGAGAATCTTCAGACTACTGAAATACATTAATCTGCTGTCGGCAAGCCATCCATACATATGACAAAATGCAACAGCAATTACAGCTGGCATTTACTCGTTGTCCTCCTTCTACTAATGTTATGTTGCCCAACTGCCTCTTGCATTGTACTATTTTTCAAGCATCAGTTAGAGCAGCACTTTTTGATGCAATATTTTTTCTGGATTCTAACAATGTGTTTGGATTGCAATTTTCTAAAGAAAAAATTGTTACATTTGTCGTTGATACATTTTTTTAATCACCTTTTTATTTCATTTATACCAAATCGTTGCAGTAATTTTTTTATAAAATACTTAGAAAAATGCAATCCAAACATAGTCTTATTCTTTTTCCGATGGAAAATTGCAGTGTCAAAATGTTTAACATTTGGATCTATATAGAGACGCACACATATCTTTGAAATCAAAACATGAGAAACGCTACAGGGAAATATCACAATTTCCGTGCACCATAAGATTGATACTAGAAGAGGATTTTCCTTTTTTTTTTTTTTGGGTGATGAAACTTGAAGAATTTATACTAACAGTTTTGGTCAGATTGTAGGTCAAACTTTGGGAAACTAATGCAAACGTTGTCATTGTTTAAGTTGGAATTTGTCATTTTCATGCAAATAGCCTGTTCAGACTTGGGTAGAGACTCCTTCGGGCTCGGCCCAGCCCACATAGAAAGTTAAGATGTCCTTGTCTTCCGAGTGGAATTCGAGCGCAGAAGTCGTACTGGATTGCCGTTGGCTTCGAGGCCCAGTGAAAATGTGGGCCTGACTTTGGACTCTTCCTTCCTGTAGAAATCCGGCCTACGTGATTGATCATTGTTATTGTTTCAAAGACTCTCAATTTTGCTTCCTTAACGAGCCACAATGGTACCAACACTCCCCTATCCTTGGCTAACGACGCAAAGTTGGGGGTGTTGCTTAAGTAATGATTGGCGTGAGGAAAATTCTGGTGTTGATGCCTTGGCCAAAGTGAAGTTTGAGCTTACAATTGGGTACCGCGCTTCTTCCAGATTTTGTTAAACTTTTGTTAGCGACAGACACTAATGGCGTTTCTCACTGGCAACTTGTGACTTGTGAGTGTATAGTCGCCCTAGGCAAAAAAAAAAAAAAAAAAAAAAAATCAAAGAATACAAATAAACCATGTACAAGTAAAGGGAAATAACTCACCTCTCACCATTAGCAGATTCTTTTTCTCGAGGTTATTCCCACAATTTAAATTAAACTACAGTCATGGCCTTCTATTACATTTGATTTTAAAAGTGAATGGCAAAAAGAGTTATTAAACTATTCAAAATAACACGAGTTGATTATCCCAATTTCTTTTTTTTTTGGGGCAAAAAGTGTCACTCGATTCTCCGAAACTAAGGCTTTTGGATAACTTTCTATTAAATTAACCGAAATTGCAAATTTTCAAGGACAAAAATGTACTCCCCCGTCCCACTTTGATAGTTCTGTTTCTTTTTTCACACAGTTTAAGAAAAAGTAGTTAATTTTGTTGGAAAAGTAAATTTAAATTGCTATTTTCCTAAAATACCCTCACATTAAATAGAGTACAACTTTATGGGAACTTGAATTGATGGTAAAAAAAGAATCAATTCTCATTAAATGTGGTAGGTTTATAGTAACAACAACTTACATTGAATAAGGGCATTTTAGGAAAATTAAAATACAACTACATTATTCAATTGGAAAGTGGACTACAATTTAGGACAGACGAAAAAGGAAAACAGGACTATCAAAGTGGGACGGATGGAGTATAAATAATATTACCTCGTTTTCCTCCCCATTCCAGGCGTAGCAACATCCTCTGTCGCCTTCCTGCCACCTCTTCCTCCTCCACCACCTCTACTGCCACTTCCTTCTCTCTTTCTCTATTCAGTATTCACCACTCGTCACCAACTTCTCCCATTTTCCCCATTTTTACCCTTGAAAACCTACAAATAGTAGGTCAATTTTTTTTTGTTCTAATTGGTTTACCCACTAAATTGGTCAAAATGATTCTAAAGCTCGCTTTAGGGAGTTGAGTAACTTTTTCGGCCAAAAAAAAAATGTTCGGTGACTAGTTCATGCCAGTTTGAATAATTTAGTGACCATTTTAGCTATTTACTATAATTTTAATCTTTGCATTGATTCTTCATGGAGCTACCTTTTATAAGTTCTAGCTTTCATAACTGATCTTGATATATGCACTAGGGAGGGACAGCCCGCGTGACGCGCGGGAATTTGGTGCTTGTGATTCAAGGTAATTAATAATTATTATTTAATATTTTGTAGTATAGGAACTGAAGTATGATGATTTTATCATGTGATTTTAATAGAAAAATCATAAGTTACATAGTGAGTCAATAAAAATAATGTGCAATGAGACATCCTTATCGTTATACTATATAAGAATCCGTTGTGATCAAAGGTTATGTTTGAATTTCAACTGCAAAGATAAGGGTAGTTTGAAAATGTAAGAATGTTTGAAGTGCAATTGAAAAGTATCCAAAGGTCTCTTCTAAAACTTATTCAAGATGATAAAACATTTTAAAGTATCAATTGGGCCCTTCATCTCTCGAATCTATATATGTTCGTGAAAAATCCCTCAAGCAATACTTCTGATTTCTCCCTTGACTTAAGCTCAACCTGAATTATCAAGTCAAGTTTATTAATCAATCACTTTGCGTCCAATCTAATCTAAAATAATTTTATTTTTGACTAACTATTTATATAATTTGGTAGGTATAATACGACTTAATCACATGTTTCTTACTGAGATAATAATGCCAAAAAATGATAGATAGATAAGAAACTTAAGTGGTCTTTTTCAAAGTTTTGTAAAAACTATTCAGATTTGGTGTTTTTTGCTAGGGGCATTTCTTTATAATCTCATAAATAAGTTCAAATCTGCATAATTGTTAAAGATCTGAATTGAAACTATCTTGATTATAAAAAATTGGTGCAAATAATATTTTCTAAATTTGAAATTGTAGAAAATGGTAACTAAAATCAAAAGAAATTCCTCATATGAATTCGAATTGCAAACTATAGGTAGAAACTGCTTAATGATATTTTTCAATGTTTACTTGTATAAGTATTCAATATACCATCTCTACTTAATTGACTCGTTTGAACTATGGATAATAGTTGCTTCAATCAAATCAAGAAACATTATTTATCATTGTACAACATACAATTATGAGTAAATGAATTAATACAATGCAATCAAAATGGTGTTGTAGTTAAAACATTTAAACTCATTAAGTTCCACTACAAATTCTTTTAGATAGCATAAAAAAGCAAATTTTTTGTATTTGAAACTATATAAACAGTATAATACAAGAACGAGATCATAACATGGAAAGCAAATAGAATGCAAATGACATCTTAGTACTATGTAGCATGATTAATTTTCTTTTTAGTTTCAATGAAGTACAAAATTCTAAGTTAATAAATTTTACAATCATAAAATTCCCAATTAAAATAAACACAAGCTGAATTCCAAATCATATTACATGAAAAAATGACTACTTGAACCATAACTGCTGGAATATAGTCAACAGATCCCTGGAGTCAAGAATAATAGGAGAAAGTTGATGAGAAATAAGATTATTTGACTTAAATAAAGAGATAATACCTTGGCTGAGGAGGAGAATATGATAAAATTACTTTTCTGATTTTTTTAGAAAGTGACAACATTATCTCAAATTGTACTTTGACCAGAGACAGAATCTCTGGGATCTACTACGAAAAACAATACAATTAGTCAGTTTTTGGAATTAGAAGTATCAAAAGGCAAACTATATGGAGTTCTTGAATAAACCAATCATCAGAAAAAAAAATACAATCGAAAAAGACAAATCCAAAGAACTCACCTAAATTTAAAGGAAATGAATTCCACCAAATATTTAATAGTCATAATAAAATCAAAGAGGTAAAATCGAAAAAGAAGAAAGGGTATCGGCTAAACATGGGGACATAAATATGATAATTGATTGTTCAGATAATAATTAAGTTAATTAATTGTAATTAAAAGCCAATTATGTAAACATCCAATTAATTCCTTAACGGATGAGAAAGGTTTCAGGAAATTGGAAGGCTTGGATGTTAGTATAACAAATGATTAAAAGGACTTTTATGTAATTCTATCAAAATACAAGCTTTATTCAGTTGTACTTGATACTCAACTTGGTACCAAACATTGTAACATACCAAACCTGCCCCTAACCTTAAATGTTTGAAAGGTTATATAAGTAATTATAGTGAAATTAAAGCTATAATGACTTGTACTCAATGTTCCAATAACTCTTCAAACACTCTCACATTCCCAAAATAGCTTCACCCCTGCAGTTGAAATCTAGTCCTAAACTCGTTCTTATATAATATAAGGATATTAAAAATATAGAATTTTTTTTTTGGAGACAGTAGTATATGGTTTTTTATTTTTCTTTTTACAAGAACTATACATTGACTAATAAAAATACTTGTTGCATTTCAAATGTTGATTTTTAGTAAAAGGAAAACGCACTAGTAACAAAATAAAAGTATTCTTAATTTTTCTTTTCTTTGTTTTCCTATTGCTAGTAGCAAGATAATAAACCTAACCAGTATGGACTACTACGAATGGCAATGGACAAGCTTGGGGTGGGAAATCTCTCATACATCTTCAACTGGATCTATTCGAGAGATCTATTGGAGAATCGACGGAGATTATTAAACAATTATCGAACCAAATGAATGTACTATGGACACCTGCATGGATTTAAGACCAAATGGCTGTTGATCTCTCACGGATTTGGGGCAGGGACGGTCATCAGTACTGATGACCGTCCCTGCACGGTTAAGGGCCAAGATTTGCCCTCAAAATTTTGTGCGGCTGAAATTATACCATGTAACTCGATTTCCGCGCCAAGTGTGGGGCCCACCACTATCTGTTCTGAAAATACATCCTGTGAAAAAAAAGTTACATCGTGTTTAACCAATATTACGTGCAGTGCAAAATGAGGACAACGGGCACAAACGGTTGCACCATCCGATCTCTCACCCATCTTCTGTTGCCAGGCTCTCGCTCTATCCCGCACCCCTTTTCTCCGTATATAAGATTATAATTTCTTATATCTAGATTTGTTTATGCGAGGGAGGTGTGGGGGTTGGACCCCGTTTAAAGGCAAGGGAAGAAAATGCCCTCCTCGATCCCCGCCCATTCCTCTCCCAGAGGACACCCACTTCAGTTGCTATCCCTGTAAACCACCAAAGAGGAACCCCTCTGACCTTTTTTTGTTTTGGTGGAAATTTCTTCCGAATCTAAATCCAATCACTCGCCAACTTGCTGACCCACTCGCTAACGGCTGGTGGTAGCAAGTAACTTTTGGAATGCTTGGCCCGCTTCCCTTCACGCAGTGGTTTCCCCTCTTCACTTGCATCTTCTTACCTCTTCGCTTTGGACTGTTAAATCCACCATTTCATCCTTTGTGTTTTTTCTTTTTTAAATTAAATTCTCCTTCCCTCCTTCTTCTAAAATTCTAAATAGACTAATGCCAACTCTTTTGCTTTAACACACATCCTCTAATCCCCAAAAAGTGGCAGAGTAAAGCGTCTCCTTGGAAAGTAACCTTCTTTTTCATTTTCCAGCTAATTTGCTAGATCTGCTGCCTTAAACCGTCTCACTCTTCTAAAATCTGGAATTTTAAGCTTGGGTTTTCCAGGTTATAGGAGTGTTATGGATATCAAGACTCGTCTTAATGAAGATTTCTAGCAGGGTATGTTCATGGGGTTTTCAAGATTCAACATAACCAGGAATTGGTCAAGTATAACTTTGGCCTGATTGGAAGTGCTTAATTAGGCGAGCTTTTTAATTCAACTACGTCTTTGTTTTAATGGATAAACCTGAAGGTTTATGCGCAGATAGCTCACTGTATCTGAAGATTTGGGGGTTTAGTTCTTTTCTATGAAAAAGCACATTTTCAATAGAGATTAGGAATAGTAATTCCTGGTGCAGGTTAAACTGTTTATCTATTTATTTACTTCTTGGGGCTCTCAAGATGATTCAGTTGCTGTATTTGGTTCTTTTTGCTGAGGGCTTGGTAGCATTTCTTTTAGTGGTAAAGATTGGGCCATTAAGAGAGCTGGTAATGAAGGGTTTAGATCAGGTGAAGATGAGAAAGGGCACCGTTTTAACTATTGCTGGTACTTTTGCTGCCATTCTTCTTTCAAACTTCTTCAGCATTGTCAAGATTCAGAACAAGGGTGCTAAGCTTGGTACCATGTCACCAATGGATCAAGTGCTTTGGAGGACCAACTTGCTTGAGGCTTCTCTCATGGGTATTAACCAGCAATTTTTTACGAGTATCATTTAATTTTAGAGGGTTTTTAATTTGAATTCTGCTACTTAATATGTTTGTTCTCTGGATTAGTATATTTATAATTGCGGCTAAGAAGTTTGTGTTGGTTAAGAATTTATCCTTTTTCTGCACTTGTTTGGAGGAACAATTCCTACTGCAAAATGCAGTGTTTAGCCACGAAATTCACAAACGGAATCATGAGTCTCAAATATGAAATTCCATAGGATGCTGCTAGCCTTTTCTCTTGGACAATCCTATAAAATCAGTTCAAACACAAGAGCTATAGGCATTATTAACTTGTATGATAGATTGATCGAAAAGCTACTGAAGAGAGACTTCATTAATTAAATTTGTAAAAGTTAATGTCTCTAACATCTGACAGTGGTGTTTTGATAGCATAGTTGGGACTTTGGTTATGTAACTCCATAAATTGCTACACATTTGCATGGGAACATACTTTAATGTGTATGAAGTGCTTTCTACACGGAGATGCCTCACCTCTTGCTGATTTACGACTATTTACTCAATTCATGTTGTGAATCCCCACCTTACAGGACTACCACTTGCACCTGTCTAGCATCTATTTTTACCCTTCAGTTGGTCACAGGTTAGAGCTAGTAGATCACTTAAGAAAAAGGACTGTCATAAGTAACCTCTGTAAAAGGTTTCTAGTCTCTAAGTAATAAGGAGAGCACAGGAGCTCGAGCTTGGTAGTTAGTGAGTCTCCCTACAATCTATTGGCATCACTGGAGGGTGCTACAGGTGAAGGTTACTTTTTCTGATTGCACGCTTTTAGTAGCTCACTGCAACTGAATTATGAATAGGATCTAATCATTTTGTGGTAAAAAAGTATATTGAGTTGTTACATATGGCTGCAAGCTAGATGTCAGTATTTTCGTTTCTCCATATCATCTGTTGGTGTCATCAGACTATGGCTACCTGTGAGGAAAATTATTTCAAGTTCTCTTCTATAGCGGTTGCATCTGTTAAATTCGGGATTGAATCTCAAACTTTTATTGAACGAGTATTCTAAACTGTATCATGTGGGAGCCAATATATTCATTGACAATTCCATATTGTACATTGCATGTCTTTCTCCTATACTTGTTAATTCATCATACTGTGTAATGTTGTCTGAGTGTTGTGACTATTTGGCAGTTTTCTTTCTTCTTGTACTAGATTGGTCCCTAAATGGTATCTACTTTGTAGGGTTCTGTTTGTTCCTTGGATTTTTAATTGACCGTATGCACCATTACCTCCGAAAATTGATTGGATTGAGAAGTACAGCTGGAGCTTTGAGAAAAGAAAATGAAAGGCTTGAAAAAGATAAGCTGCAGCTTAAAGAGAAGGCCGAGAAAGCTGATGAGGAAAGAAAGGTAATGAAGAAAGAGATCTCTAACTTGACAGAGAACTTAAACAAGCTTAAGATGGAGTCTGCTGAGAAGGACAAGAAGGTTGAAACTGCAGAAGCTCATGTTGCTGCTCTTCAAAAACAAGCCGCTGATCTACTTCTGGAATATGACCGTCTTCTAGAGGATAACCAAAATCTTCAAAACCAAGCAGTAGGATACCGTGGTTGAGAGATCAGCTTCTAGCAGTTCAAATTTGGAAATTTTGGCTTTCAAAGTTGATATTGCCCATATATCAAGTGAACACGAAAGCATCATGCCTTGTCTGAGGAAAAAGTTTTGTTGGCGGAATAGAGTATACTCCTTCCCAATTCTTCAAAAGTTTTGCACTTACTGTCGGATACTATGATGCTTCATCATAGGATGTTCTTTCGCAAAACCAGATTGTCAATATTTATTAAATTGACTTGGCCATTCCTTTGAAAATGCATTCTATAACCTTTCATATGATTCAAGCAAGTCTCTAGTAAGTCTTGAAAACTTTAGCTGGAATGCGTCGTTTCTCTTTTAGTGTGAGGAACTCTTTACTGCTCGATGTTCCATTTAATATCTAATTGTTCAAGAATCCAGATGACCACAAATATTTTCTTAAGAAACATCAATTTTGCCCCGATTAATGAACAATACACTACTGAGTGTTTTTTCCCTCTGGAGGTGCTGGAGGTTCAAATTAGAAATGACAATATGGTGAAATAGTAAGTTTTTCCCGCCTTCCTCTTCATATTGCTAAATGGTAGTCCCATTGAAGTGGGAGCACAAGTTGAATTGACACCTCTTACAAATTTCAGGTGCTGAGGGTTTTTTAATCACCTCAATCCATGTTTGCTGCTTGCCTTGGCCATATGAGCTGATGCATAAAGCAGCAGAGCAGTTAAGCAACACCATTCTAAAATTGCACCGACTTTTCACGGGTAATAACCGATCTCGATTTTTCACAGGTAAATGACCGAGTATTCCTCGCATAAGCAGTCGGAACCAATTTGCACCGAGTAAAATGCAGTCACTGTAATGGTTGGGCCAAGATCAAATATGCATCTACTGCTTCCGCAGAAGTAGCTCTGGGTGAGCAGTTGATGCCCTTGGGTTAGCAGCCATGTTGCCCCGGTAGAATCCCTCCAATTACCCTCAGTGAGTATTTTCTGGTGCAAAATTTGCCGATCAGTGGGTCTATCTGAGTAATACAAATCTTCACACAACATGGATCTTGTCTGTGAGACACTGAATCAATGGCAACTCTAGGAAGACCCCGGCCCGCCGGGGGGTGGGGGATACAAAAGATGTAGAACCGGGCATATGACGGGAGTATCTGAACCAAAAAAGTCAGCTCAAGGAATTGGAATCTCGATTTGTGCTTGTCATCCTTGCGTGGTGGCCATCGGATGTCCCCGAAGGGACAATTGGATTCTGCAAAAACAGTTCCGCTTGAGAGCTATGCTAATAATAATAATAATAAGCGCCCTAGTATTCAGCTGACAAAAGTAGAGCACATGCCTGGCCTGTTGAATTTCCTTTATTTAGCATCTTAAAGACTTCATTGCCTCGTTTCATAGTTGTTGCAGAGAAGAGAACACATTCTAGGGCAACTAATCCAATTTGAAAACCAACTTTTAGAGTAGTTAGCCACTAAGAGAGCTTTAAACCTCGACTTGGCTGTAACTTTGATCCCTTGACCTGCATTTTAAAAAATTCATGCATTCCTGGAAAAGTTTGCCAGGGGTGCGTAGGTACCCGTTTGAACCGGTGGTGGTTCAATTTCTTTTGGGTTCTCCTTAGGCTTCTTTAGGTCCCTCCTCCTCCTACAGAGTATGAGTAGGTTTAAAATAGATTCTATCGTATCCGGAGGATAAAAAAAAAGACTAATCCAATTTGTAAGTGTAACTTTTAAGGTTGAAGGATTCTATTTGTGTAACTCCCCGAGAGAGAGAACCTTTCCAAACTCTCACAAGTCCCTGCCTCATTCTTGCACCAGGCTCTGAAATTCCCCTACTACTAAGAAGACTGTTTTTAGTCCATTGCACAACTTCAAGATTTAGAAGTAAAATCAGTCTTTAACTGAATTTGTACCTTCACCAGTAATCACAGCATGAGCAGATTCCATCCTTGAAGTGGTGGAATCGCTTGACATCCCTCACAATAATCTCTCTCTTTGTTATTGTGGAGATGAGCTTGATCACCTCATGGCAGTCACCGCAGACTCTGAGGTTCTTCGTGATCAGCAATCTGGTTCCGGGCCCTGTGTTCAGGAGTGCAAAAGCAATTGCAAGTCTCTCACTATGGTTGCACAACATTTTCACTTTGACATTCTCTTCAAGATTGTGCAACACAAAATCAGTCTTAGGACTATAACCAAGAGCTATCATCTGCTGCTCCAATTTCTCCAAAAACCCTGCAATCTGTTTGTATTGAGGGTGACTCTTATCTTCCATAAGAAAAGCATGGATTTTCCCCTTCACTTCAACAACACTGTGACCCGGTACTTTCTTCATCCCTCTCTTCTTCATGAGCTTTCTTATTTCCATAACCTCATTCCACATCTTTGCTGCACCAAAGAAGTTTGCTACGAGAGTATAAATTCCGGAGCTCTCTGGGTTTAGCTCAATAATTTTCTTTGCAGCCAATGCTCCAACCAAAAATTTCTTGTGGTTGTGGCAGCCAGACAGAAGGGCAACCCAAACAGCAAGCCCTGGTTCACATGTCATGGAATTTATCAGGCTTTGAGCCTCATCAACTTGCCCAGCTCGAGCCAAAAGATCAACCAAACAAGCGTAATGCTTTTCACCGGGCTGGATGCCATATTCTTTGACCATGAGATCAAACCAATATCGCCCTTCCCCTACTAGTCCTGAATGACTTAATGCTGAAAGAAGAGAAGCAAAAGTTGCATGGTCTGGAATTAGTTTTGAGGCAATCATCTGGTTGAAGAGTGAGAGAGCTTCCTTTCCATGGCCATGGATCCCATAGCTGGAAATCATTGCATTCCAACATACCAAATCCCTATGACGCATCCTATCATATAGAGCACGGGCACAAGAAATGGATCCACATTTTGCGTACATGTCAATCACTGCAGTACCCAAAACTTGATCCATTTCAAGCCTTCTCACAATATATCCATGTATTGACTTGCCCAATTTTGAAAATCCAACCTGAGAACATGCAACAAGGGCACTGACAAGCGAAACCTGGTTGGGTTCATATCCCGATCTCTGCATCTCTGTAAATAATTCAAGTGCGTTTGCAACAAAACCGTTCTGAGTAAAGCCAGAAATCAAAGCACTCCATGAAATTATATTCCTATAAGGCATTCTCCAAAAAACATGAGAAGCAAGTTCCAACTCTCCAATCTTGGCATACATATCTACAAGGCTAGTCTGCAGAACAACGTCCATAAGAAGATCATTCCTAATGAGGTAACCATGAATAGAACAACTCATTTTCACATCCCCAGTATTTGCAAGAGCCTGAATCAGTCCCAGCATCACGACTCCATCTCCGTCAATGCCCTCTTTCTTCATCAGCTGATACATATCCAAGGCTTCTCTCACCTTCCCACTCTGCACAAAACCAGTTATCATTGCAGTCCAACAAACAACATCCCTTCTGGGCATCTTTCCAAACACGCCCATTGCCTGATCCATCTTCCCACACTTGGAATACAGCTTCAACACAGACGATCCAACAAAAACATCATTCCCATACCCACATTGAACCGCTCTTTTCCAAATTTCCTCGCCCATTTTCAAGTCCAACAAATCTGTACATGCTTTGATTGTCATTGTGAAAGTTGAACTATCAGGTTTAGCTCCTTCATGACTCATTTTCCTGTATAGTTTTATAGCTTCACAAGGGCAATCTTTACGTGAATAAGCAATTATCATTGCATTCCAAGCATCTATTCCTGCGTTAGGCGATTTCACGAGCAGTTTGTGGGCAAGTTCGAAGTCGCCAACTCGGCCATAGGATGATATGAGTTGAGCAATGGAAATCCCGTGGCCAATTAAGCCAGATGAGACCATCAAGCCATGGAACCTGGAAACGGATGCTCTGTCTTTACATTTTTGCATTAATTGTCTTAGGTCCTTGGTAGGCCAATTTTTCAATCGCATTGATGCCGAAGAAATTTCACTTAGCTGTGAACATAGGAGCTGATTTAGATTTTAGAGTGGGCTCAGTCTAGTTTCCTGACCTCAAAAATCAAAGACAGATTTTTTTTATTTATCTGTCCTTTAGACACGGATTTCATTAACATTATATACAAAATGGAAGAACCAAAGCAGGGTTAATAAGAGGAATGAATCATGAGGAGAATACAATTAAAAAGAACAACAACCAATAAACGAACCTTTGCGCCGTCTGTGGGAATCGAACCCACGACCACACGGTTAAAAGCCGTGCGCTCTACCGGCTGAGCTAAGACGGCGGACAGAGTAGGTGCTCAGAAACACATTTGAAAGGAGTCAGGACAGTCGGAAACCTATTTAACATGACAATGCTACGGCGGCAGTCGAGTGGAGTGTTGGACTCGGAGTGAGCGGGCGATGGCAGAAATCAGTGAAGCTCAGCCCAAAGAATCCGACGAAACACCGCAGCCGTCGAATTTAGACCCGGAGACCATGCGAAAAACAAAACCCGGAGTGAAACGCCTCATTCTCACCCTCTCTGTTCTCTTCTCTTTCCTCATAGGTAATTTTCTTTTCCTGTTTTATTCAAGAACCATCACCTATATGCTCTGTACTTTTACGGAGAATATTTTCTTATTCTTCTTCTTCCTTTTTTTTTTGGAAAAAAAAAAATCGATTCAAATGCAGGTCTGCCATTTTTGCTAAAATCAGTGGAAATCTACAGATCACAGCTCCCCTTCCGCGACATCGATTCACTCTCAGCGGCAATCGAATCCAATCCAATTCTCTTCCCCTGCCATTTCCATGCCGTCTTTGTAAACTTTCCCGCCGCGTCATCATCATCCTCCGGAAATCAGCTAGGGTTTTCGATTTACTCTCGCATGCAAAAACTCTTCCCTAAAACTCCACTTTGCGGCACCTGCAGCAACTACTCCGTCAGCGTAACGTTGGACTCCAGTGGATTGCTTGATGGATTTAAATATGACCGGAATTTAGATAATTTCGACGAAAACTTGGATGAATATTTAGAGTCCGTGTTGAGTAAAGATGGCAAATATACGGTTGTGGTGGTGAACAGGGAGGATGTGGAGGAGGTG